>NC_091185.1:22220702-22410002 GCF_040958095.1 Procambarus clarkii
TTGACCTCATACATAGAGAAAAGGGTTGCTTTATCATTTCATAAGAAAAAAATTATAGTAAATATATTAATTCAGGAAAACTTGGCTTATTAGGCAAATCGGGCCTTGAATAGTAGGCTGAGAAGTGAGTTCTGGCTACTAGGTACGACATATATATATATATATATATATATATATATATATATATATATATATATATATATATATATATATATATATATATATGTCGTACCTAGTAGCCAGAACGCACTTCTCAGCCTACTATGCAAGGCTCGATTTGCCTAATAAGCCAAGTTTTCATGAATTAATGTTTTTTCGACTACCTAACCTACCTAACCTAACCTAACCTAACTTTTTCAGCTACCTAACCTAACCTAACTTATAAAGATAGGTTAGGTTAGGTTCGGTAGGGTTGGTTAGGTTCGGTCATATATCTAGGTTAATTATAACTCCAATAAAAAAAAATTGACCTCATACATAATGAAATGAGTAGCTTTATCATTCCATAAGAAAAAAATTAGAGAAAATATATTAATTCAGGAAAACTTGGCTTATTAGGCAAATCGGGCCTTGCATAGTAGGCTGAGAAGTGCGTTCTGGCTACTAGGTACGACATATATATAATATATATATATATATATATATATATATATATATATATATATATATATATATATATATATATATATATATATATATATATATATTTATATATATGTCGTACCCTAGTAGCCAGAACGCACTTTTCAGCCTACTATGCAAGGCCCGATTTGCCTAATAAGCCAAGTTTTCCTGAATTAATATATTTTCTCTAATTTTTTTCTTATGAAATGATAAAGCTACTCATTTCATTATGTATGAGGTCAATTTTTTTTTATTGGAGTTAAAATTAACGTAGATATATGACCGAACCTAACCAACCCTACCTAACCTAACCTATCTTTATAGGTTAGGTTAGGTTAGGTAGCCGAAAAAGTTAGGTTAGGTTAGGTTAGGTAGGTTAGGTAGTCGAAAAACAATTAATTCAGGAAAACTTGGCTTATTAGGCAAATCGGGCCTTGCATAGTAGGCTGAGAAGTGCGTTCTGGCTATTAGGTACGACATATATATATATATATATATATATATATATATATATATATATATATATATATTTCATTGAATATGACCGCATATTCTGTATTTATTATTTTCTGGTTTAGGGCTTCTATCCCTCTAACTATTTTCTTAGCATCAGGGCTTAATTGAAATAAGAGTTCTCCAAAACTCATTTTCGTACTTTTAAGGTGAAGAAAAGAAGTGATTTACTATAGAGTGTATTACACTTATTTGTATAATTTGCACGACGTTTCGAACCTCCATGGTTCATTCTCAAGTGAACAGATCTTACAATACTAGTTGATTTTATACCCGCATTAGGTCAGGTGATAATACAATGAAGGTGAAAACATGGGGGGATACATAAGGGATAAACATAGGGGCTGCAGAAGGCTTATTAGCCCATACGAGGCATCTCCTATCTAAACACAAAGATTAATCCAGTGTAATTGGCCTGTTATGTTGGACATTGTCTTCTGTGTTGGCATCGATATGTTCTTGTCTTGTCCTTACTCTCATGGTGGGTAGAGTAAATAGTTCCGTGATTTGGGTGTTCATGGTAGGTCGCTCTATTCTTATGTGAATTGCCTCAAGAATTTGTAATCTTCTTGAATCTTGGGTTTTGTCTATTATGCAAGTATTCTTGTTCAACATTTCTCTTGTTAGAGTAATGTCATGGGCTTGTCTCATGTGATTCCTAGGGGCACCAGATTGAAGATGGCATGTCAAACGCCTCGTCAGCTTGGTCGACGTCATACCTATGTACTTACATTAGGCAAATATACACCAATATATACACCAATATATACAACAATATATATATATATATATATATATATATATATATATATATATATATATATATATATATATATATATGTAGAAATAAGAGACATAATCCCATCAGTTAAAAATTTAATATATATAACAGATGATTAGCTTAAAACATTAATATATCAGTAAATTATGGTTATATAAATGAATTAAAATGACTATACTTTAATTTTAGACTTTAATTTGTAAACAATTTAAAAGACGGAGATAAATATACACATGAAGTGAATAATAACAACTCAATAACATATACACGTCAAAGAAGATGAGAATTATAAACAAGTGAGTGGACGACTCTGAGCCATTCACGAGGATGTGATGGGACTGAGGCATGAGTATGGGAGGGTTGGCAGCTGGGTTGTCCCTTGCTTAGTAACAGTTGAGCTGTGGTCGGGGTTGGACGTCGCCGCTACGTCTCCGCCTGCTTACTCGCTCGGTCTCTCTCTCTATCTGTCCCTCCACGGACTCGTCTTCAGTGAGTACAGTTTAAAATCTTCTCTTGTATATAGAGTGTTATGGTGTTTTATAAGTTCAGTTTCGCTAAGTCCATTTGACTTATTTTTTCCCAAGTTGGACGTTTAACAGTACTTTCGAAATTGATTGTACAGTAATTGTTTTTTCTAAGTATTTTATGTTGCTGAATGGAAATTTTGTTTTTGGTTTGGGTAAAAAATACGCATTAAGAGCTGTTCCAGAGTGTAGCTGGACGCAAACCTCTACTTAATTATTCTGTAGCTATATTCTGTTCATACATAAAATGAACTGAAAATACGCACTAATATTTAAACATTGCATTATCTTTTGCGTAATTAAATAAGTGAATAGCACCCCAAAGAACTGGTTCCTACACATATAAACCACAACACAGAAAACGAGAAATATTATCATAAGAATGAAACTAATGCAAATATAATAAGGGTTATTCAATATTTTTAACTACTATTCAGTTACCTTCTTTGGAATACCGCTTTAAGAATGTCGTCGGTAGCTGTCGTCAACGGTTAACCAAAAAAATTTAATTATACCACTGTTATATATGTATATATATATATATATATATATATATATATATATATATATATATATATATATATATATATATAATATATATATATATATATCAGTGTCAGATCACGGAGGAAAATTGAAACAGGAATTTCGTTAAGTACTTTCGTACATTAATACATCTTTAGAAGGAGTCTGAAGATTTATTTATATACGAAAGTATATTAATATATTATATTGACTCCTTCTGAAGATGTATTAATATACGAAGGTACTTAAGGAAATTCCTGTTTCAATTTTCATCCGTGCTCTGACACTGTCACATTTTTAATCACGTGTATATTTTCGTGATACACACACACACACACACACACACACACACATATATATATATATATATATATTATATATATATAATATATATACACATACACTAGCAGTACCCACCACTCATTGCTGTGGCTCAGTCTGGTTAAATGGGAAAGAAAGAAAAGAGAAAGCGCACATTTTTAATATGTATAATTTCACAATGCTTGTGGTATACAATATTTTTTGTTGTTCCATTGTCTGTTGAGATATAGAGATTGTCTGGTATGCGGATTCTAAAACACTCAACCTATAACTGTCCACGTGAGAAGCAATCCGTGTCTAAATATAAACTGCACAATTCTAAAGATTGGCCCTGAGCTTTGTTGATGGTGTTTGCAAACTCCAATCGAATCGGAAATTACAATCTCTTAAATTGAAATGGCATATCTCTTGGAATCATAGGAATTCGAGGAATGAAGACATCTTCCCCTTTGAAAGGTCCTGTCAGATTGTTGCTTCTACGACGTCGTTGATTAATTTTTTTACTGCAAGGCGCGTGGCGTTGCAAAGTTTTGGCTGGTTGATATTTCGCAACATGTTAATTGGCACGCCGATTTTCAATTGCCGTACGTGTGATGGTAGATGGTGACCCTGGCAGATCGAGTGAATTAAAAAATGATGTTGGATAATTAACTGCTTCATCTGCTTCCACAATAGTTTCTCAGACTTGTATGTGACTGCCTCGCTTTGAATGTTAGACTGAATAATATTGTTAAGGTCGTAGACGTTTTGTTCTTGGTCACAAAAATAGCTCGTTCACTCAGCCAATCGTGATTCTTATAATTGGTTTCAATATTGGGAAATACTTTTTCAGCCAATTCTTCTTTTGTGGTTACTAAATTGCAAAAGTTATGATCAATGAAATTTGTCTTGAGGTCAGATCAACCAGCCTGTTTACGTTCCCAATTTCTAAAAATTTGTGAGAATATTTCAGCTGATGGATCGTTTTGCAGTAGCTACATAACTACACGTATATTTGTAGTTAATTTAAATGTCTTTACGTGGCGCCACAAAGTACAGTATTTCAGGCAAGCATTTATTTCGTCCGCTGGTGTCGATCGAGGAATTACAGGTAATGTTTGCCTGAAATCTCCTGCACGCAATATTAATGCATTCCCAAATGGTCTGATGTTTCCACGGTAATCTTGCAATGATCGATCAAGAACCTCGAACGATTTTTTGTGGGGCATTGAGCATTCATCCCAAACAATAAGTTTGCATTTCTGCAATACTCTTCCCCATTTCGGATGCATTGGAAATGTTGCACGTGGGAGTTTCAATGAATTGCATGTTCAATAGCGATTTCAAAGTCGAAGTAGCAGTTCTTCCACCTGGTAGCAATGACGCAGCAATTCCGGACGATGCAAGAGCTATGGTTATGCCATTTTGGGATCGAAATGCTGCCAGAATCAATCTAATTAGGAAGGTTTTACCAGTTCCTTCTGGCGCATCTAAGAAGACTTCTCCAAGCCCGTTATTGACAGATTGAATTATTTGATTGTTAATGTCTTTTCGCTCAAGCGTTAGCCTAGGAATATTTGATTAAACATACGACAACAGATCACCCGTGTTGTAATGTTGTTCACGACGCAATTCTGCATCGAGCGAAGCAGCAGCAGATCGATTCAATGATGACATTTCTAATTGATTGAAAACTTTGTTCGCGATATCTAACCACAAGTCTTAAATCATTATCAAGGCTTCGTTGAAGATTTTTGCTGTAAAATCCTTGTTCGTATTTGAATTTTCTTTGCGTATTCGACGGATAATATCTTCAGCCATGTGCGATTTTAAATTATCCCATAACTCTGTTGGAGTTAACGGAAAGCCGGTGGTCAATATGATTGCAAACAATGCACGAATTTGATTTGGATGTGACGTGTTGGACGCGTCATTAATGCATACATCCCAATGCCGATCGTTCTGCAATAAATTCAGAGTTTGACATGCACTACGGGAAGTGGCATGTTGACAAATCATGCCACGTGACAAATCTCAATTGACAAATCTCAATTGCTGGAAAGACGTTGGATCGGGCACATTTGTCAATAGCGTGCGAAGAAAGAAGCATTCATCCTGATTAGGATGCATGGTGTACAGTCTGCCTATCGTAGTTTATTTGAATATGTCAGGTTGTCCGTCTACTCGCTCTCCTCGTTTGCGTCGTTCAAATGATTTTCGACTGGCATTCCATGTGTAATACGTAGGCACTTCCGAATACAGCATTGTTTTCGCATTTTTTCTACACGTCATTTTTTACATAACGTGAAGAAAGCAGTTAACGCTGTAGCCGGTGGGTTCATAGCTGTTGCACATTTGCAGCTGTGAAATAAAAACGTCCTTTTTCATGTTTTCAAAACAAAAATAATAAATACTAACGAAATATTTCAATTCAAACACAGATCAATCGACACAGCTCAATTTCACCCCCATTTGCACTGAAAATAAGAACAGTTAAAAAACGAAAAGAAAAACAATGATCAAAGAAACAAATAAACATCACCCACGAAATGAGCGGTATGGTAAACAACACGGCTCAATTCCATTGCAATGTCTCACAAAATAATTAAATCAAAATGAAAATAAATAAAAATCTATGAAAATTAATTTTATCAATGCAATCGTAATATATTTTGTATAGCTTGTGTTGGTCTTACGTACAACAGATGGCACTGTTTTCTTTTAAAAATAGCATGTTTTTACCTGTCACAGGTGTGGCATCTAAATAGTATGCATATAAAAACACGCAGGTATTCGAATGCAATGTTGTCAAAATTTCAAAGCAATCGGTGAAGAACTTTCGGAGATTAAAGCGTGTGTTGCTCCTACGTCCAACAGATAGCGCTGTTTTTCAAAAAAAGCATGTTTTTTTTCCTGTCACAGGTGAGGCATGTATAAAGTAGTCATATAAAAACACTCGTCTATTCCGATGCAACGTTGTGTCAAAATTTCAAAGCAATTGGTAAAGGTAAAGAGATTTCGAAGATTTCCCTCACATGAAAAACACATGGAAAAACACAGTTTTTCAATAACAGCATGTTTTTTCCCGTCACAGACGTGAGGTCGATATAGTATATATATATATATATATATATATATATATATATATATATATATATATATATATATATATATATATATATATATATATATATATATATATATATATGTCGTACCTAATAGCCAGAACGCACTTCTCAGCCTACTATGCAAAGCCCGATTTGCCTAATAAGCCAAGTTTTCATGAATTAATTGTTTTTCGACTACCTAACCTACCTAACCTAACCTAACCTAACTTTTTCGGCTACCTAACCAAACCTAACCTATAAAGATAGGTTAGGTTAGGTTAGGTAGGGTTGGTTAGGTTCGGTCATATATCTACGTTAATTTTAACTCCAATAAAAAAAAATGGCCTCATACATAATGAAATGGGTAGCTTTATCATTTCATAAGAAAAAAATTAGAAAAAATATATTAATTCAGGAAAACTTGGCTTATTAGGCAAATCGGGCCTTGAATAGTAGGCCAAAAAGTGAGTTCTGGCTACTAGGTACGACATATATATATATATATATATATATATATATATATATATATATATATATATATATATATATATATATATATATTTATTTTGTATATATTATATATATTTTGTCCCCATTGCTTCTGAGACGCTCGGCGCCTGGGGTAAAAGTGCTACCAGTTTTTTGAAGGAACTGGGTTCTAGGCTCATTGAAACAACAAGGGACCCGAGAGCTGCAAGCTTTCTTTTCCAGCGCCTCAGTGTGGCGATACAGAGGGGAAATGCGCACTGCATCCAGGGTTCCTGCCCGCCATCTGAGGAGCTGGAGGAACTCGACAACCTATGACAACCATCTTTGTAACCCATATGTAACTCCTTTTTTGTAACAAAGTTCAAATAAAGTAAATATATATGTGTACATACAAAAGAATGGGGGTGGTAGGAGAAGATAATATTAGTGTTCAGTGAGAGACCACAAGGTCTCCTCTGAATACTTTTTATTTTCTTCTCCGAGGCTATGGGTCCCCACATTGGCACCAGAGGTGGTACCCTCACAAACTTTTTATATATATATATATATATATATATATATATATATATATATATATATATATATATATATATATATATATATATTATTAAATATGACCGAAAAAGTAAGATTATTAATTCTAACACGAATTTTCTCAATCTTTCGTACATTTCTTTTCACTGTTGGAGGTAATTCAAAAATCAATTCTCCAAAATTCATTTTTATTTCTAGTCTGACGCGACACTTGAGCGCGTTTCGTAAAACTTATTACATTTTCAAAGACTTTTCACATACACAACTGAATAGAACTTACATATCTCCGATTTGTTTATATCTACATTTGAGTGAGGTGGATGGGGTGAGGTGGTATTTAATAGGGTATTAATTTCATCAACACAAGACAGAACACGAAACAATGGGTATTGAAATGGAAGTGATTGTAGAAAGCCTATTGGTCCATATTTCTTGATGCTTCTATATTGGAGCGGAGTCTTGAGGTGGGTAGAATATAGTTGTGCATTAATTGGCTGTTGATTGCTGGTGTTGACTTCTTAATGTGCAGTGCCTCGCAAACGTCAAGCCGTCTGCTATCGCTGTATCTATCGATGATTTCTGTGTTGTTTACTAGGATTTCTCTGGCGATGGTTTGGTGGTGGGAAGAGATTATATGTTTCTTTTCTGTTGCTTATGCATCGTTAAACGCCTAGAAAGAGATGTTGTTGTCTTGCCTATATACTGGGTTTTTTGGAGCTTACAGTCCCCAAGTGGGCATTTGAAGGCATAGACGACGTTGGTCTCTTTTAAAGCGTTCTGCTTTGTGTCTGGAGAGTTTCTCATGAGTAGGCTGGCCGTTTTTCTGGTTTTATAGTAAATCGTCAGTTGTATGATGTCTGACATCAGGTACCTGTGTAAAAATGTCGTCAACATACCTGCAGTATATGGCCGGTTTCAAGTTCATGTCGACTAGTCTTAGTCTTAGTCGACATGAACTTGAAACCGGCCATATACTGGTTCTGGTTTTATAGTAAATCGTCAATTGTATCCTCTGATTTTTGTCTGTAGGGATAACGTTTCTATTAACAATATCTTTCAGGACCCTTTCCTCTGTTTTATGAGCTGTGGAAAAGAAGTTCCTGTAAAATAGTCTAATAGGGGGTATAGGTGTTGTGTTAGTTGTCTCATCAGAGGTTGCATGGCGTTTCACTTTCCTTCTTCTTCTACATCATAAGAAGAAAAACTTCTACATCACTTCCATTTCAATACCCATTGTTTCGTGTTCTGTCTTGTGTTGATGAAATTAATACCCTATTAATGCCACCTCTTGTTCTGTCTTGTGTTGATGAAATTAATACCCTATTAATGCCACCTCATCCCATCCACCTCACTCAAATGTAGATATAAACGAAACCAGGAGATGTGTAAGTTCTATTCAGTTGTGTATTTGTAAACTAAAAGTCTTTGAAAATGTAATAAGTTTTACGAAACGCGCTCGTGTCGCGTCAGACTAGAAATAAAAATGAATTTTGGAGAATTGATTTTTGATTTACCTCCAACAGTGAAAAGAAATGTACGAAAGATTGAGAAAATTCGTGTTAGAATTATTAATCTTACTTTTTCGGTCATATTTAATAATACATATATATATATATATATATATATATATATATATATGGAAAATCCACAGAGAAATATGAAATGAGGTGAACGTTTCGGCTGGTGTTGTCAGTCTGGTGTTGACAAAGGCTTTAACAAAGCCGAAACGTTCACCTCATTTCATATTTCTCTGTGGATTTTCCGCATAAAATGATCAGTGTTTTGTGATCGTCAATTGCATATTATATATATATATATATATATATATATATATATATATATATATATATATATATATATATATATATATATATATATACCAAGAAGTGCGTTCTGGCTACTAGGTACGACATGTATATATAATATATATATATTAGTATATATTGATAGCAGTCTCTATTGTAAACATATGTTGTTAAATATGCCCGAAAAGGTAAGATTAATAATTCTAACACGAATTTTCTCTATTTCTTACTAACAGTACCCGGCAACGCGTTGCTGTGGCTCAGCAAGGCATGTGCCGTTGCTGAGCCACAGTCCTCCCACCATTCCCCTGTCCCCATGTCTCTTCGCCTTGCAACCAATCCCCGCTCCACCGTCCCCTCGTCCTCCCCACTATGCCCCACTCCACTGTCCCTTTGTCCTCCCTCACAATTCTCCTTTCCCCCAATCCCCTCGTCCCCACCATCCCAAACTTCCCCGTCACCTCGTCCTTCCCCACCATTACCCCCCACTATTGTCCCCTCATCCTCCCCCACCATCTCTCACTTCCGTCTCCTCGTCATCCCCACCATTCCTCACTCCCTCGTCCGATGCCTTCCCAAATGGTCTGATGTTCACATCTGAAAATTGGGAACATTAAGTGATTTGATGTTCTCATCACTGAAATATAAGAAAACAATACGAAAATGAAATGAAAATATGAAAAAAATATATAAATATACTATTCCCACGAAATGAACTGGTCTGATAAGCAACACAGCTCAATTCCAATGCAGTTCACACACAATAATTAAATAAAAATGAAAATAAATCAAAATCTAGGAAAATTCATTTTATCAATACAATCAGAAACATTGAAATGGAATTGTAACATATCTCGTATAGCATGTGTGTGTTGTTCTTATAGGCAACAGATGGCGCTGTTTTTAAAAAAGGATAGTTTTACTTGTAACAGGTGTGGCATCTATACTTTTACTTACGAAATGAACGGTATGGTAAACAGCACAGCTCAATTCCAACACAATGTCACACAAAATAATTCACTAAAAAATAAAGTAAATTGAAATCTATGAAAATAAAATTTATCAATGCAATTGGAAACATTGAAATGGAATTCGTTACATATTTCATATAGCGTGTATGTTGCCATTATGTGCAACAGATGGCGCTGTTTTTCAAAAACGCATGTTTTTACCCGTCACAGGGGTGGCATCTATAGAGTAGGTATATAAAAACACGTGCCTATTCGAATGCAACGTTGTGTCAAAATTTCAAAGCAATTGTTGAAGAACTTTTGGAGATTACATCATATGTTGCCCTTACATCCAACAGATGGCGCTGTTTTTCAAAAAAATCACGTTTCTTCCTGTCACAGGTGAGGCATGTATATAGTTGATATATAAAAAGACGCACCTATTCGAATGCAACGTTGTGTCAAAATTTCAAAGCAATCGGTAAAGAGGTTTCAAAGATTTCCCTCACATGAAAAACACAAAAAACACAGTTTTCCAGAAATAAGATGATTTTTTACCAGTCACAGACGTGACATCTATATAGTATGTATATAAAAATCCGCTCAGATGCGAATGGAACGTTGTGTGAAATTTTTAAAGCAATCGGTAAAGTACTTTCGGAGATTAGCGATTTTGAACAAACGAACATTTCCATTTATATTTATATAGATGTTTCTTTTTACTGTCGATGGCAATAGAAAAATCAATTCTCCAAAATTCCTTTTTATTTCTAGTCTGACGCGACGCTTGAACTCGTTTCGTAATAACTTATTACATTTCAATTACTTATTACTTATTACATTATTACTACTCCTTCAAACCTGGCAAAAAGATATCCAGAGACAATGCAATAGCCATACACAGACTCAGATTTGGTTACAAGTGCTGCTGGGAGGTAATAAACTTAATAGTTGATGAGTGTTATATCTGTGGAACAGATGCAGAGGCGCCACTATTGCATTACTTACATCAAATTCAATGACACCAGCTGCATTAGATGCAAATTCCACAGCAACTACAATGATTAGAAAAACAATTGAAGAATTGGTCACACTAGTGAACATTCGGCATCTTCATCCGCAACCAAGATAATGTTAATAAAACAAAACTAAAAGCAGTGCGCTTAAACAGAAGGAAAAAGTTACTGAGGGAAAGGAGGAAACTCACCTCCATTTAAAACTCTTTCGCAAATATCGCAGTAACAAGGATATCGCTGAATAACCGAAGTCACTACTGGGCTCACTTTAGCCCGTGCTACATGGACATTTTGTTCTGAGTAGCTAAATCTAAAACAACAACAGCATTGTAAATCAATGCATTTTTACGGGCTCTCTTTAGCCTGTGCTACATAGACATTTCGTTCTGAGTTGCTAAATCTAAATAAACAACTACAACCGTATTGTAAATTAGTCTTTTAAAATGTAAGGAGTACTTTGCAAAACGCATCCCTAGGCATCAGACCATAAAAAAATATGTAAATGAGCTTTGGAGAGTTAATTTTTCAATTTCACTCGACAGTAAAGAAAAACATAAGAGAAATTGATAAGATTCGTGTTAGAATCATTAATCTTACCTTTTCGGTCATATTCATATTTGCCGATGTAGTATAGAGCGAAGATAAACTGAGTTGAAGATCTACAAGGTGAAAATGACAAAATTAACTCCAGGAATTAGAAACCAATCTCATGAAGGACACAAATTATTAATTCACACTAAAGAGACGAATAAGGTTTAGTTCATACAGTCATTTATTATGCACAATAAATGTATTCGATATAGTACTCGGTACTCATAAATTTATCATTATACTTGCTATATATATGCTGAATCATTATACTCGGTATATATATGCTGAATCATCATACTCGTTATATATAATACATCAGCAAGCTTAGAATGTTTATGCCATATGCACACCTAGAATGTGCATCCCATATGCACACCTAAAATGTGCATCCCATATGCACACCTAGAATGTGCATCCCATATGCACACATAGAATGTGCATCCCATATGCACACCTAGAATGTGCATCCCATATGCACACCTAAAATGTGCATCCCATATGCACACCTAGAATGTGCATCCCATATGCACACATAGAATGTGCATCCCATATGCACACCTAGAATGTGCATCCCATATGCACACCTAGAATGTGCATCCCATATGCACACCTAGAATGTGCATCCCATATGCACACCTAGAATGTGCATCCCATATGCACACCTAGAATGTGCATCCCATATGCACACCTAGAATGTGCATCCCATATGCACACCTAAAATGTGCATCCCATATGCACACCTAGAATGTGCATCCCATATGCACACCTAGAATGTGCATCCCATATGCACACCTAAAATGTGCATCCCATATGCACACCTAAAATGTGCATCCCATATGCACACCTAGAATGTGCATCCCATATGCACACCTAGAATGTGCATCCCATATGCACACCTAGAATGTGCATCCCATATGCACACACTGCACGTGGGATAGGCATATAATTTAATTCAATGTGTCGGGGGACAGGAAGCCAGAGTGTATTCATACACGTTAGCTTTTTATCGAGGTTCCGCCCCCAGGGTCGAATAATTGACCCCGTCCAGGATACAACCTCACAATAAGCTGGCTAACTCCTGAGTACCTACTCATTGCTAGGTGGACAGAGGCGTAATGTGAAAAGAAATGTGCCCAACCATTTCTGTCCCGACCGGGATTTGAACCCGGAATTCTCAATTGTGCGTCGTGAACGAACCCGATTGTACTACTGGGACCCTTGATATGTTCCCATATGCTTATATGCTCCTCGATCATCATTATGCACGGTCTCTGTAGAGCATCAGCATACATGGAATATACTGTATAGTACATACAGAACATCAGCCTACCTGGTATATACTGTACAGTACATACAGAACATCAGCATACTTGGTATATACTGTACAGTACATATAGAACATCAGCATACCTGGTATATACTGTACAGTACATACAGAACATCAGCATACCTGGTATATTCTGTACAGTACATACAGAGCATCAGCATACCTGGTATATACTGTACAGTACATACAGAGCATCAGTATACCTGGTATATACTGTACAGTACATACAGAGCATCAGCATACCTGGTATATACTGTACAGTACATACAGAACATCTGCATACCTGGTATATACTGTACAGTACATACAGAACATCTGCATACCTGGTATATACTGTACAGTACATACAGAACATCTGCATATCTTAGAACAGCGGAAACATTAGAAACAGCAGCTGGAACATCAGCAGCAGCAGTAGCAACATCTAAACCAGCACCAGCAGCAGCAACAGTGACAGTAACAGTAACATGATCAATAGGATCAACAACAGTGGCAGTAACAGTAACATGATCAATAGGCTCATCAACAGTGGCAGTAACAGTAACATGATCAATAGGATCAACAACAGTGGCACTAACAGTAACATGATCAATAGGATCAACAACAGTGGCAGTAACAGTAACATGATCAATAGGATCAACCACAGTGGCAGTAACAGTAACATGATCAATAGGCTCATCAACAGTGGCAGTAACAGTAACTTGATCGATAGGCTCAGCATCAACAGTACCACCTTTTGTATATTTTGCAAAATTTAATAAAAATTATATTGTCAATGTTGATAGGGATTCGAGGTGATTAAATATAATAATGGATGGAATATCTATATGTAATAACTTGGCAAAAGATTGATTTGATGAAGTAATGACTTGTTTCTGATTAAAATAATGTGATATCATAACTTATGCCTGTAAGTAAGAGTGTCTGTCAGTCTGTGTATATGTCTGTATATCATTTCATAGTTGGAGGCCAGATGCTTTGGGCTAGAGTCACCCAAATTAGTAAGGGGAATGGTCTGGGTACGGGACAGTCATACGCTGGTGGAGTGCATGTTGGAGCGCAAATGGACTGTACATGTACAACCAACGCATTGAAAACACAGGTTGTGGGAAAATTCTTCATCCTCAAATTTAAAGCCAAACTCGTTTGAGAACTCGAATGTCAGAAACATTAACACACAGTACAATAGTTACAACGAGGATAGAAGATGGGGCATACAGCTCTAAGCTGGACCTTACTTCTTCACAGGCACTGATAGGTAAGTACAGATAATATAGTAGCAGGCGTTGTTAACAATTTGCTTCGCTTAGCAAATTATGGAGAGTAGTGCAGTGTTGAGCTCAAGCTTAAGCAGTGTTGAGGTCCAGCTTAAGCAGTGTTGAGGTCCAGCTTAAGCAGTGTTGAGGTCCAACTTAAACGTGCCACTCTCGGATCCTTACTATTTATAATGATAAATACTCCTGTGTCCACAGAACATTGCTATACAACGTGTAGCAGTAATTCGGAAGAAGCTCAAAAATAATTTAAGTGTGGTACTAAGATGATTTATTTATCTGGAAATTTTCAAGGGGTTGAAAGATTTCTGAACTGTTTAGGTTTCTGTTTCTGAAAGGTTTACTAATACTGTTCTTATCTTAACAAGTTAGTAGTAACAATGTTACCCAGTTTGGTAAGGGACTTAACACAATGCTGGCAAGACCATACTTGTTTCTAAATAGTTGGTAACTGTGTTATAGATCTGGAGATGTATCTTCCCAAACAGTTTTATTAAAGGCAAATATGACCCAAGATTTAAGCCTACACCAGCCCGGCCTCAGCAAACAAAGGCAGGCTCGTACATTATTGTAGAATGTGAGAAGACTACATCACGACCACAGTGTTGTGAACGAATGAGAGCTGTGTGGAAGGTTTGTGAGAGACAAATATATAAGGAAACTAAGTGATAAATTACATAAACCAAAATATTATAGGAAGAGGAGTGAAAGATTATGAGAAAAGTGGAGCAGGAGAATCAGTGTTTCTGATCATGTGTAGTTACGGAGTAATTTTGAACTTCTCTTATTGCTGTTCAGCGGAAGTAAGGCAGGAGTATTGCAGTTTCTGAACAAGAGTAGTTTCAGGGTAATGGTGAACTTCTTTTATTGCAGTTCAAGGGAAGTATTGCAGGAGAATAGCTGTTTCCCAGCAAGTGGCTATACAGGCTAATGACGATCTTCCTTATTTTTGCAGTTCAAGGTATTTCCCATTGAAACTCAAGTTCCATAGAGTAGAAGTAGTGAACATTCCCACCAATGACAGTGTGATGAAAGAAGTAAAAATAAATAAGGGTATTGTAAGGATAGCCTATAGAGTGTGATCGACGTGACATTTAGAGATTATAAAAGGATTTGTCTATAAGGATGTGCATGATAAAGTTGGAACAGAGAATGGCAACAGGAAGCTGTTTAGAGAAAACTAGAGAAGTTTGACCTGGAGTTACGGCATCAGCCTGGCAGTGATCACCATGTGGGCTCCTGCTATTCTCACACCAGCCTCACACACCAGCCAGTCACCAGGGACTGTTCAACACCAGCCTCACACACCAGTCAGTCACCAGGGACTGCTCAACACCAGCCAGTCACCAGGGACTGCTTAACACCAGCCTCACACACCAGCCAGTCACCAGGGACTGCTCAACACCAGCCTCACACACCAGCCAGTCACCAGGGACTGCTCAACACCAGCCTCACACACCAGCCAGTCACCAGGGACTGCTCAACACCAGCCTCACACACCAGCCAGTCACCAGGGACTGCTCAACACCAGCCTCACACACCAGCCAGTCACCAGGGACTGCTCAACACCAGCCTCACACACCAGCCAGTCACCAGGGACTGCTTAACACCAGCCTCACACACCAGCCAGTCACCAGGGACTGTTCAACACCAGCCTCACACACCAGCCAGTCACCAGGGACTGTTCAACACCATCCTCACACACCAGCCAGTCACCAGGGACTGTTCAACACCAGCCAGTCACCAGGGACTGTTCAACACCAGCCTCACACACCAGCCAGTCACCAGGGACTGTTCAACACCATCCTCACACACCAGCCAGTCACCAGGGACTGCTCAACACCAGCCTCACACACCAGCCAGTCACCAGGGACTGCTTAACACCAGCCTCACACACCAGCCAGTCACCAGGGACTGTTCAACACCAGCCTCACACACCAGCCAGTCACCAGGGACTGTTCAACACCATCCTCACACACCAGCCAGTCACCAGGGACTGTTCAACACCAGCCAGTCACCAGGGACTGTTCAACACCAGCCTCACACACCAGCCAGTCACCAGGGACTGTTCAACACCATCCTCACACACCAGCCAGTCACCAGGGACTGTTCAACACCAGCCAGTCACCAGGGACTGTTCAACACCAGCCTCACACACCAGCCAGTCACCAGGGACTGTTCAACACCATCCTCACACACCAGCCAGTCACCAGGGACTGCTCAACACCAGCCTCACACACCAGCCAGACACCAGGGACTGTTCAACACCAGCCTCACACACCAGCCAGTCACCAGGGACTGCTCAACACCATCCTCACACACCAGCCAGTCACCAGGGACTGCTCAACACCAGCCTCACACACCAGCCAGTCACCAGGGACTGCTCAACACCAGCCTCACACACCAGCCAGTCACCAGGGACTGCTCAACACAAGCCTGTCACCAGGGACTGCTCAACACCAGCCTCACACACCAGCCAGTCACCAGGGACTGCTCAACACCAGCCTCACACACCAGCCAGTCACCAGGGACTGCTCAACACCAGCCTCACACACCAGCCAGTCACCAGGGACTGCTCAACACCAGCCTCACACACCAGCAAGTCACCAGGGACTGCTCAACACCAGCCTCACACACCAGCCAGTCACCAGGGACTGCTCAACACAAGCCAGTCACCAGGGACTGCTTAACACCAGCCTCACACACCAGCCAGTCACCAGGGACTGCTCAACACAAGCCAGTCACCAGGGACTGCTTAACACCAGCCTCACACACCAGCCAGTCACCAGGGACTGCTCAACACAAGCCAGTCACCAGGGACTGCTCAACACCAGCCTCACACACCAGCCAGTCACCAGGGACTGCTCAACACAAGCCAGTCACCAGGGACTGCTTAACACCAGCCTCACACACCAGCCAGTCACCAGGAAAGGCTCAACACCAGCCTCACACACCAGCCAGTCACCAGGGACTGCTTAACACCAGCCTCACACACCAGCCAGTCACCAGGGACTGCTCAACACAAGCCAGTCACCAGGGACTGCTTAACACCGGCCTCACACACCAGCCAGTCACCAGGAAAGGCTCAACACCAGCCTCACACACCAGCCAGTCACCAGGGACTGCTTAACACCAGCCTCACACACCAGCCAGTCACCAGGAAAGGCTCAACACCAGCCTCACACACCAGCCAGTCACCAGGGACTGCTCAACACAAGCCAGTCACCAGGGACTGTTCAACACCAGCCTCACACACCAGCCAGTCACCAGGAAAGGCTCAACACCATCCACACCTTGAGGGACAGAGGGAGCTAGGGCCACCACCATCCACACCTTGAGGGACAGAGGGAGCTAGGGCCACCACCATCCACACCTTGAGGGCCACCACCATCCACACCATGAGGGCCACCACCATCCACACCTTGAGGGCCACTACCAACCACACCTTGAAGGCCAGGGGGAGAGAGGACCGCCACCATCCTCACATTGAGGGCCAGCATCATCCACACCTTGAGAGCCACCACTAACCACTCCTTGAGGGCCACCACCATCCACACCATGAGGGCCACCACCATCCACACCATGAGAGCCACCACCATCCACAATTTGAGGGCCACCATAATCCAAACTTTGAGGGCCGGAGGGAGTTAGGGCCATCACTATCCACACCTTGAAGGTCAAGGGGAGTGATGGACACCACCATCCACACCTTAAGGGCCACCACCATCCACACCTTAAGGGCCACCACCATCCACACCTTAAGGGCCACCACCATCCACACATTGAGAACCAATGGTAGTGAGGGCCACCACCACCATCCTCACCTTGAGGGGCACCGCCAGCCACACGTTGAGGGCCAGGGATAGTGAGGGCCACCACCATCCACAACTTGAGGGGGCCACCACCATCCACACCTTGAGGGCCGGGTGTAGTGAGGCAACCCGTTCTCGCATTTGTTTATAGTCAATATCTTGCTTATGAATAAGTACATGTGTGATATATTAGTATGTGTTCACTATATTAGTTCACTAATATATTGTGAATATATGACTTTACCTTGAAAAGCTGAATAGAAAACAACAACCTAACCTAACCTTCTTAGTATGTTAAGATATTATAATTAGTACTGAACCTATACCTATATTGATATTACAGTTTTATAAAAATATTAAAACGAAACTAAAATATATAAATAAATTGTAAAGTAACTCAAGATATTGTCAAATTTTGTATAAAATCTCCTTGAACCTTGAAAAAAATATGACTTGCAGTATGTCACATGTGTCCATATTTATAGGCAAAATATTGACTATAAGCAATAAGTCATATATGTGCTGTCTTGTGCGAGAGCAGGTTGAGTGAGGGCCACCCCTCCCCCCCGTTATCCACACCTTGGTAGTGGGGGCCACCACCATCCACACTTTGAAGGCCAGGGCGAGCGAGGGGGACCACCATCACCACTATGAGGGCTAGGGAAAGTGGGGGCTTCCACCATCTACACTTTGAGAGTCAGGGGTAATGAGGGCTAACAGCATCCACACGTTGAGGACCACCACTATCCACACCTTGAGGGCCACAACCATCCACACCTTGAGGGATCACCACCATCCACACCTTGAGGCCCAGGGGTAGTAGAGGCCACCACCATCTAAAGCTTGAGGGCCTTGGGGATAGGGAGGGCCACCACCATCCACACTTTAATGGCCGGGGGTACTGAGGGCCACCACCACCCTCACCTTGAGGGCCTGGGGGTGCGAGGGCCGCAACAATCAACACGTTGAGGGCCACCACCATCCAAACCTTGAGGGCCACCACCATCCGCACCTTGAGGGACCCCACCAGCCATACCTTGAGGGCCAGGGGGAGAGAGGGCCTCCTACATCAACAGCCTGAGGGCCTGGGTAAGTTAGGGCCACTACCATCATCATCTAGAAGACCAAGGGGAGTGAGGGTCACCACTAATCACAGCTTGAGGGCCACCACAATCCACATCTTGAGGGGCCAGCATTATCCACACCTTGAGAGCCAAGGGGAGTGAGGGCAACCACCATCCACACCTTGAGGGCCACTGCCATCCACAATTTGAAGGACACCAAAATCCACATCTTGAGGGCCAGAGGGAGTTAGGAGCCACCACCATCCGCACCTTGTGGGCCGTGAGTAGTGAGGGCCACCACCATGCTCACCTTGTGGGCCGTGAGTAGTGAGGGCCACCACCAAGCTCACCTTGAGGGCCAGAAGGAGCGAGGGCCACCACGATTCACACCTTGAGGGCCAGTAGGGAGTGAGGACCACCACCATCCAAACTTTGAGGGAGAGGGGGAGTAAGGGATACCACCATCAACACCTTAAGGGCCACCTCCATCCATACCATGCAGGCCGAAGGAAGTGAGGGCCACCAATATCAACAACTTGAGAGCCAGAGAGAGTGAGGGCCACCACCACCCACACCTTGAGGGACACCACCGGCCACAACTTGAGGGCCACCACCATCCTCACCTTGTGGTCCACCACCATCCACAATTTGAGAGACTCAAAAATCCACACCTTGTGAGCCGGAAGGAGTTAGGGCCACCACCATCCACACCTTGTGAGCCGGAAGGAGTTAGGGCCACCACCATCCACACCTTGAGGGCCGGGGGGAGTAAGAGCCTCCACCATCCACACCTTGAGGGGCTAGGGATAGTGAGGGCCACCTGTCGGAAAATCCGACACCATTTAATAATATTACATGCAATTGCAAATAATATTGCTTCTGTGTTGTATACACAAGTTACCCCATAGAAAATATAGCTTGTAGTGGAATTTTCCGTAAATAGAAAACGGGATATCATTGCCACGTAGTCCTATAAATTCACCACCTATTGTGTTGGGAATTATTCTTAAATACATTAGTCTTTGGACTTATACCATCATAAAAACATCTCATTTAAATTAACTTAATTATCAGTATCAAAATAAAGTAAATGTGACCCTTCTATCAGTTACTGATATCTGGACAAAGTGCCAAGGCGTCAGTGGGGAGGAAAGGTCAGCCATTGTTTGTTAAGACCAGAGGCGCAGTGGAGCAAATTCAGCTCCTATAATTTCTCTTGGTCGAAGTGTGACGGAGATCTGAGTAGTGGTCTTCCATCATCAACACGCTGTCAACATAATCAAAGAAATTGTCCTACCGAAACCCGTTTATCTAATCATTTCTGGCAAGTTAAATGTTAGGTAGATAAGGGCGAACCGGTTAGAATGTGAACCCACCTCATAATAAAAGGTAATTAAGCCTTGGTCCTTATTATTTAATATACAGAGTTTTCTCTGATATAGCTGTCATATATTAGGGTTCTGGCTTTACAGCTAGCGCCCTTTGACAGGAACAAGAAGAGGAAGCAAGACTAGATACATCAGTTACTGGGTGATGGAAACTAGCCTCAAACGAGGATAATTTGGTGTCTACATCCTAGTTATACCTGGTGGACTAAGCCTGCTGTACAATAAGATAAGGAACCTCCTCAATGTATACTAATACATGTAGTTAATACTGTAGTTTGATTGGCTGCATATATATTAATTTAATATAAAACCCCCCTAATGTGTAAGGATCGATTTGTGAGATTATTGCAGAAATACAGTCCACTTAACATCATACCAATTGCTATCGAAATACATAAATTAACGTAAATATATATTCTATATAAATTCATATAAATTAAATATAAATCTCACAGGTCGGTTCCCACATTATTTGGTCCTTCGAACCTAGATTATTTGGTCTTTCGAATCTAGATGGTCTAGAGGGCTAGAATGTCATCAAATGAAATAAACTAGTGTAATAAATTAGTGAACCTGCAGACCTGCAAATTAGTGAATCAAAGGCCTGCAGCGTAGCCTCCCTCGAGCGAGCTCAGGAATCCCTCAGCCCAGTTCAGCCTTATTCAGCGGTTTCATCGTCACCCACCGATTTGGTGGCGTGTTATTTCTGTGAAGTGACAGCGCTTATTTTGAAGACAGCCAAATTAGTGGCTGTGTCCTCGCAAGATTGTTCACGGATTTCGTGGTGTTAATTTCGCGAGAGATTATCCACGAATTTTGTGGAGTTAATTTCGCGAGGTCAGTAATAATATTTAATACTTCTTGATAATATTAGAAGTTTCATAGAGGCTAATTAAGATCAATAATTGTGTATATTATTTCTCCAAAATAGAGAATTATTTAATATACATTGCACTAGTGTTCTCAATACAATGTTTACCAATTGCCAACCCACAACATGGTAGGATATTACCATTGACTAGTTGAACTATTTATTGTTCATTCTAGTCCCATTATTACCATAGTCTAGTTGTACTATATTAAACAACCTAGCACCATTAATGAATGATGCAGACCCTATTTTGGGTGTAATTGTTACCAGCTCCAGTTGAGTTGTGTATATATAATAATTTACTTATGAAAATTACACCTTTGAGTGATTAATTTGTAGGCAAATACAAAATGTTCTTCCAGACATTTTCGTTGTCGAGCCACCGGACTGCACTCTCATGGGTGCCCCCATTGGCCCACGAGCAATCGAGGAGGTCCTGGCTGCAAAAATCACTGACCTAAGGAGAATGCTGGACAGGATTGACAAGATTGATGCCCATGATGCTCTCTTTCTCCTCACAAGATGCCTGTCTCTCCCTAAGTTGACCTACTTTCTGAGATGTTCTCCATCCTACAGCAGCCCTAAGTTAAATGTGTATGACACCCTTCTGAGGTCCATGCTGGTGAAAGTCCTGAACCTGCCATTGGACGACTCTCAGTGGGAGCAAGCAACCCTTCCTGTAAGACTCGGCGGCCTTGGTGTCCGCACAGCCTCCCAAATTGCTCTACCAGCCTTCCTTTCCTCCTCCCATGCATCGCACGACCTCGTCAGAGATATTTTACCTGCAACCCTGAGAGATTCAGCAGGAATACACGATCCTGCTTTCACTGAATGTTCAAATCAGTGGGATGTTCTTGCAGCCCCAGCAACCATTATAGAGCCAACAAAACAACACAAACAGTCCGGCTGGGACCACCCTCTAGTGGAAAAAGTAGCTGATGCCATGCTCAGCGTCGAACATCAGACAAGGAGAAAGCCCGCCTCAGAGCAGTGCATGCCCCCATGCAGGAGACTTCCTCCTGGCAGTACCCATGTCAGCAATGGGCACGCGCCTAGATCCAGAATCCCTTCGTGTAGCAGTGGCCCTCCGCCTTGGTGCCCCAATTCACACTGAATACGGTGTATTTGCAACAGGGTGGAAGCAGACCAATACGGACTGCATGGGTTGCATTGTGGAAGCACAAAGGGCTGGCATGCAAGACACAACGAGGTCAATGGCATCATCAAGAGAAGCCTCGTCTCAGCTAGGTGCCCAGCGGAGAGAGAACCTCGCATCCTAGGGGTCCAAAACCCGGATTTCCCCGCACTTCGCCCTGATGGCATCACCATATACTCATGGAAGGAGGGTAGACAGTTGGTGTGGGACTACACATGTGTATCCACCCTGGCTGACACCTATGTACACTTCGGAGCTGATCAAGCAGGTGGGGCGGCCAGTCACAGGGAAACAGCTAAAGCACTCAAGTACAGGCGACTGGAAGGTCAATACCTCTTTGTTCCCATAGCGTCTGAGACGCATGGCCCCTGGGGCAAGAGTGCCTTGGGATTTCTCAAGGAATTGGGTTCCAAGCTCATTGACGGCACCAGAGACCCAAGGGCTTCCAGGTTTTTGTTTCAGCGTCTCAGTGTGGCGATCCAGAGGGGAAATGCTTGCTGCGTCGTCGGTTCCTGTCCAGAAGCGGAGGAGCTTCAAGAGATCCATAACCTTTAGGCATTTGTCTTGTATGTTTTGTAACCTTTAAATACATAATAAAGGAAAAAAAAAAGGGGGGAAGGGGGTGGTAGGAGAAAAGCACACAGAAACTGTATTGGAGGGGACCTACATTCCCTCCAATGCGTTATGTGTGGTTTCCTCCGAGGCTATGGGTCCCCCTTCTTCCAGCCAGAGGTGGCACTCCCTATATATATAATATATATATATATATATATATATATATATATATATATATATATATATATATACATATATATATATATATATATATAT
This sequence comes from Procambarus clarkii, assembly GCF_040958095.1. Lineage (NCBI taxonomy): Eukaryota > Metazoa > Arthropoda > Malacostraca > Decapoda > Cambaridae > Procambarus > Procambarus clarkii. The sequence goes on from NC_091185.1 coordinate 22,244,185, forward strand.
ATATATATATGTATATATATATATATATATATATATATATATATATATATATTAAATATATATATATAATATAATGTGTATTAATTTTAAGTGCTAACCTCTAGTAGAGGTAGGATTATAGCCTAGTGAGTGCAGAATTTTACCCCTAGGCTACCATCAGTACTTGTTCAGTATTGTGAGCAACCCAAGTACAAGACAAGGCTTCACCAACTAGCCAGTATGGATAATGCAGGGAGAATGAGAAGAACCCTTGTAGGTCTTAAAGGCCACTTAACAAGACAGATCAAGAAATGTGAAAATTTGTCACAACAATCTCAAGTTGATTATGCTGACCTGGAAAGCTATTATCAAGCAGCTACTGAACGGGGTGAGAATAGCTTGAGCTACCTCATCCCTTTGTGTGTATTTTACCTCAATAAACTTATTTCAATTTCAATTTCAATTTCAGCAGCTGCAGGTAAATTTGAGCAAATCAAATGCCAAATAGCAACATATGTGGCTGAACTTGCCAACACCAGAAACAGAAATAGACGACATTATGGTTGATCTAGCGTGTTATGAAGATCACACTCAGGCCACATTACACCCTTACGTCAAATAAATTGCCCAGAACAAGGCAACAACAACAACAGTTGCATCTAATACGAGTCAAGCAGAGGCTCGACTCCCTTCAATTAATTTACCCACTTTCTCAGGAAAAGACGAGGAAGATTGGGACGAATTTTGGAATAAATTCGTTGACCTTGTGGACTCAAAACAATCTTTACCAAAGAGTAGTAAATTCTCTTATCTTCATGGCGAATTATCAGGTGAGGCTAAAACAGTAGTATCCCATCTGAGATTAACTAATGACGGCTATGATCTGGCAGTACAACTCCTCAAGGATAATTATGCTGATCCAGAAGTAAGAACATCACATTTAGTTCATGAGCTGTTGCATTTACCCCCACCGGAGGCTTCAGCTGATTCACTCCAAGTCTTCAAGCTGGAGGTAGAATCAATGATCAAGGCCTTCAGCCTGACAGCAGATACAAACGGGGCTGAGTGGGTCTTGAAAATAATTGTCCAGGAGAAAATACCTAGGGACATATTGAGACAAATGAGTGCTCATTACAATAAACGTATCTTATCCATGATTGAAATATCTGAGGGTTTACGGTCAGTAGTTCATCAATTACGAACACATGACAAATTAAAACCACCAAGTAAACCCTCAGAAACCAATAATAGTAAACCACAGAGTACCAAAGGTACTCTAAATCAATCTAGACAATATAATTCAACACCAAAGTGGAACAGTGGCAGCGTGGGCGTATATGCAGTGGGACCCTCCAAGCCTATAGTTACTGTGTCACCCAAGAACGTGACACCAAAGGGTACTGGAAGTTATGGAACATGTTTGTTCTGCAATGAGAAACATTCAATGTACCACTGCCCTAATTTTCCTGATAGTGACGCCCGTGTTGAGCGATTCAAAGATTTGCAACATTGCACGAGGTGCCTCAAGAAACATAACATTAACGACTGTGATACCCAATTACACATCTGTAATAGGTGTAACAAAGGTCAGCACCATGCAGCATTGTGCAGAGACACTAAAACAACGTCTCCAAACCCCAAGGTGGAAGATAGCATTCCCACCACAGTACAGTACTGCAAGGTGCAACAAACAAAGAGTGTCCAATCGGCAAAGTCTAAAGGTAATACAACTTTGCCTACTGCCCAAATTACCATCCAGAATAAGAGGGCCAAGGTCCATACCCGTTGGTTGTTTGACCAAGAATCCCAGAGAACATATGTCACTAAAAGGTTGGCAGATGAACTACAATTAAGGCCTGTAGCCCAGACGACAATCAACATCTCAGGGTTTCTAACAGATGCAGGACCTCAAGTCTACCAGGTGGTACAACCATCAGTACGTTTAGGCAGGTACGTCTGTCAAGTACAAGCCATTGTGGTGGACAAAATACCAGTAGACCTACAAGTTCAAGGTCTGAGAGCAACAGCCAAATTTCTGAGAAGTAGAGGAATAAAATTGGCAGATAATATTAAGTCTGATCACCTAACCTACTTCAGTATCCTTGCAGGGACAGACTATTACCATCGATTCATTGGTAGCCCTACTAAATATTAGGGCATAACCATGTTAAATTCTGCAGGAGGCAAATTACTCTCAGGCCCAGTACTAAGCCTGAAGAGACCTATGCCTGCAGATAAACAATACCATTAGAAATCTAAATTTGTCAGCTGATTATATTTCTTTAGTAGCATTATACTAAGGAGATTACAGCTGACTATAGCAACAGAGGTTGATGTTAATATCATCATTTAAACCTGAAGCTGAGTTCATGAGGTTTCAGTGGCAAATCAGTGAACAGTGGCCTAAACAGCTACAAGTCACTGCGACCAATGTCAATGAACCCACTGCAGTCTCAGAACCATACTTGACTTTAATGATGGGCTATTCAATCCTCTGGATCAATTAACTAAATTAAACCCCAATAAATCTGATGACTGATTTTGATACATTTATTATTTAATCAAGATGAATTCCATGGGCCTCAGTGTATATATATCAGTGACCAGTTACCTGAACAAGCTTCAAGTTATATCTAATGTCACTGATCTCACTGCAGTCCCTGAATCATACTTGACTGTAGTACTTGATCACATTCAGTCTTCTGGGTTAAATAATATATAATTAGGCTTGAATTTTAGCCTTTCAAGAGTTAACAGGGAAATGAAATCTCATTAGACTTCTAACCCCTGCAACTCGAGTACGGGACATCCGTCCTGTACGAACAGATGCACAAATGTGTGATTACTAACTACTAACATCAAATTAATCTAATAATTCGAAGGAGGAGTATCGGTGTTCGTAATTTTCTAAATAGGACTTCGACCAGGTGAGCAGCCCCCCGGGAAATTATGTCGGAAAATCTGACACCATTTAATAATATTACATGCAATTGCAGATAATATTGCTGCTGTGTTGTATACACAAGTTACCCCATAGAAAATATAGCTTGTAGTGGAATTTTCCGTCAATAGAAAACAGGATATCATTGCCATGTAGTACTATAAATTCACCACCTATTGTGTTGGGAATTATTCTTAAATACATTAGTCTTTGGACTTTTACCATCATAAAAACATCTCATTTAAATTAACTTAATTATCAGTATCAAAATAAAGTAAATGTGACCCTTCTATCAGTTACTGATATCTGGACAAAGTGCCAAGGCGTCAGTGGGGAGGAAGGGTCAGCCATTGTTTGTTAAGACCAGAGGCGCAGTGGAGCAAATTCAGCTCCTATAATTTCTCTTGGTCGAAGTGTGACGGAGATCTGAGTAGTGGTCTTCCATCATCAACACACTGTCAACATAATCAAAGAAATTGTCCTACCGAAACCCGTTTATCTAATCATTTCTGGCAAGTTAAATGTTAGGTAGATAAGGGTGAATCCGGTTAGAATACGAACCCGCCTCATAATAAAAGGTAATTAAGCCTTGGTCCTTATTATTTAATATACAATGTTTTCTCTGATATAGCTGTCATATATTAGGATTCTGGCTTTACAGCTAGCGCCCTTTGACAGGAACAAGAAGAGGAAGCAAGACTAGATACATCAGTTACTGGGTGATGGAAGCTAGCCTCAAACGAGGATAATTTGGTGTCTACATCCTAGTTATACCTGGTGGACTAAGCCTGCTGTACAATAAGATAAGGAACCTCCTCAATGTATACTAATACATGTAGTTAATACTGTAGTTTGATTGGCTGCATATATATAAATTTAATATAACCCCCCCTAATGTGTAAGGGTCGATTTGTGAGATTATTACAGAAATACAGTCCACTTAACATCATACCAATTGCTATCGAAATATATAAATTAACGTAAATATAAATTCTATATAAATTCATATAAATTAAATATAAATCTCAAAGGTCGGTTCCCACACCACCACAATTTGCACCTTTAGGGCCGGAGGGAGGGAGTGAGGGCCACCATCAGTGACACCATGAGGGACAAGGAGAGTGAGGGCCACCACCATCTATACCTTGAGGGCCTGGGGGAGTGAGGGCCACTAACATCCACACCTTAAGGGAAAGGGGGAGTAAGGGCCACCACCATTCACACCTCTAGGACCAGGAGAAGTGAGGACCAACACAATTCACACTTTAAGGGCCACGGGGCGTAAGGGCCACCTTCATCAACACCTTGAGTGCCACCACCATTCACACCTTGAGGTCCAGGGGAAGTAATGGCCACCACCATCCACACCTTGAGAGCCTTGGGGAACGAGGGCCACCACCATCCACGCCTTGATGTTCAGGGGGAGTGAGGGCCACTATCATACACACTATGAGGGCCAGGGGGAGAAAGGGCCACCACCATCCAAAACTGGAGTGCCACCACCTTGCACACCTTGAGGGCCGTGGGTAGTGAGGGCCACTATCATCCATACTTTGAAGGACGGAGGGAGTGAGGAGCACCAACATCCGCACCGTGAGGGACGGAGGGGGTGAGGGCCTCCACAATCCACACCTTGAGAGCCAGGGGATTTGAGGGCCACCATCATCCACACTATGAAGGCCAAGGGGAGTGAGGGGCCACCCCCATCCACACCTTGTGTTCACCTAGTTGTGCTTGCGGGGGTTGAGCTCTGCTTTTTCGGCCCGCCTCTCAACTGTCAATCAACTGTTTCTACTATTACTATTTTTTTCCACACCACAGGAAGCAGCCCCTGACAGCTGACTAACTCCCAGGAACCTATTTACTGCTAGGTAACAGGGGCATAGGGTGAAAGAAACTCAGCCCATCGTTTCTCCCCGGCGCCCAGGATCGAACCCGGGACCATAGGATCACATTTCCAGTGTGCTGTCCGCTCGGCCACCGGCTTGAGGGAAAAGAGTAGTGAGGGCCACCACTATCCGCACCTTTAATGCCACGGGGAGTGTGGGCCACCATCATAGCAACATCTAGAGGGCCGGGGGGTGGGGAGTGAGGGCTGCCACCATCCACACCTTGAAGGCCAGAGGGAGTGAGGGCCACCACCATCATCACCTTGAGGGCTGGAGGGAGAGAGGGCTACCACTATCCACACCTTGAGAGCCAGGGGATTTGAGGGTCACCACCATCCACACCTCGAAGACCCAGGGATTTGAGGGCCACCACCATCTACACCTTGAGGGCCGGAGAGTGTGAAGGCCACCACCATCCACATCTTGAGGGCCAGGGGAAGTGGTCCCACCACCATCCACACCTTTACGGTCAGTGGGATTGAGGGCCACCATTATTCACACCTTGAGGGCCGGAGGAAGCGAGGGCCACCATCATCTACACCTTGAGGGCTGGAGGGAGTGAGGGACACCACCACCCACACCTTGAGGGCCAGGGTGAGTGAGGGCCACCACCATTCACACCTTGAGAGCCGGGGGGAGGGAAGTGAGATCCAGCTCCATCCACACCTTGATGGCCGGGGGGAGTGAGGGGCCACCATCATACACACTCTGAGGCCCAGGAGGTGTGCGGGCAATCACCATCCTCACCTTGAGGGCTAGGGGTAGTGAGAGCCACCAGCATCCATACCTTGAAGAACGGAGGGAGTGAGAGGCACCAACATCCACACCATGAGGGCCGGAGGGCGTGAAGGACACCACCATCCACACCCTGAGGGCTAGGGTGAGTAAGGGACACCATCCACACCTTGAGGGCCAGGGCGAGTGAGGGACACCACCATCCACACCCTTAGGGCCGGGGTAGTGAGGGACACCACTATCCACACCTTGAGGGCCAGGGTGAGTGAGGGAACCCACCATCCACACCCTGAGGGCTGGGGTAGTGAGGACCACCACCATTTACACCTTGAAGGCAACGACCATTCACACCTTGAGGGCCAGAGGGATTGAGGGCCAACATTATCCACACCTTGAAGGCCAGGGTGAGTAAGGGCCACCACTATCCAAAACTTAAGGGCCAGGGGGCGTGAGGGCCACCATCGTCCACACCTTGAGGGCCGAGGGTAGTGAGGGCCACCAACACCCACACCTTGAGGGCCGGAATGAGTGAGGGCCACCGCAATCCATATCTAGAGGGCCACAGGGAGAGAGGGCCATCACCATCAACATCTAGAGGGCCGCAGTGAGTGAGGGCTACAATATCCACACCCTGAATGCCAGAGGGAGTGTGGGCCACCACCATCCACACCTTGAGAGCCAGGGGGAGTGAGGGCCACCATTATCCACACTATGAGTGCCAGGGCGAGTAAGGGCTTCCACCATCCACACCTTGAGGGCCAGGGGGAAATAGGAACACCACCATCCACACCATCAGGGCCGGAGAGAGTGAGGGCCACCACGATCCACATTTTGAGAGCCTGGGGAGTGACGGCCCCCCACTTCATTTCACACCCTGATGGCCAGGGGTTGTGAGCGCCAATACTATCCACACCATGAGGACCGGAGGGAGTGGGAGCCAACGCCATCCACACCTTGAGGGCCAGATGGAGTGATGGCCATCACCGTCCACACCTTGAGGGCCAGATGGAGTGATGGCCATCACCGTCCACACCTTGAGGGCCGGAGATGGTGAGGACCACCATCAGTCCCACCTTGAGGGGAGTGAGGGCCACCATCATCTACACCTTGAGGGCCAGGTGGAGCGAGGGCCACCATCATTCACACCTTGAGGGCCAGGGGAAGTGAGGGCCACAATCATCCACACCTTGAGGGCCAGGTGGAGCGAGGGCCACCATCATTCCCACCTTGAGGGGAGTGAGGGCCACCATCATCTACACCTTGAGGGCCAGGTGGAGCGAGGGCTACCATCATTCACACCTTGAGGGCCAGGGGAAGTGAGGGCCACAATCATTCACACCTTGAGGGCCAGGGGAAGTGAGAGCCACTACTATGCACCCCTTGAGAGCCAGGGGGAATCAGGGCCACAACTATCCACACCTTGAGGGACCAGGGAAAGTGAGGGCCTCCATCATCCACAACTTGAAGAATAGGGGGAGTGAGGACCACCACCATCCACACCTTGAAGGATAGGGGTAGTGAGGGCCTCCACCATCCACACCTTGAAGGATAGGGGTAGTGAGGGCCACCACCATCCACACCTTGAGGGCCGGAGGAAGCGAGGGGCCTCCACCATCCAAACCTTGATTGCCAGGGGGAAACACACACATAAGTCATAAGTACACACACCACATTGCACCCCCTCCCTCACAAGTACACCCCCACAACTACACCCCCCCTTTCCACAACAAGAGATGCACCCCCACTACACCCCCACCACAACAAGTGCACGCACCCTACTACACTCTCCCCACTACACTCTCACACTCTCACAACAAGAAGTACACGCACTCCACTACATCCCTCCACAGCAAGACACGCACCCCCCCCCCCCGCCACAACAACTACACGCATCCCATTACACCCCCCTCCCCTCCTCCACAACAAGAAAACGCACCTCACTAAACCCCCATCACAACAGGTACACGCACCCCTCTACACCAAACCCACAACACGTACATGCACCCCACTAAAACCCCACCATGACAAGGACATGCACCCCATTACACTCCCACCACAACAAGTACACGCTCCCCACAATACCCCCACAACAAGAAGTACATGCACCCCACTACACCCTCGCTACAACACGCACCCACCTACACCCCCACCACAAGTACACACACCACACTGCACCCCCCTCCATAACAAGTACACACACGACACCACACGCGTGCAATAGGCTATTGTGGTGTGGCTATACCCCCACCACAATAGGTACACGCAACCCACTACTCACCCGCAACTCGTCCGCAACAACAGCTACTCGCACCCCACTACATTCCCAGCACAACAAGTACACCACCGCACTACACGCCCGCAACAACAGTAACACACACCCCCACCACAACAGGTACATGCACCCCAGTGAGGAGACGGGATGTAGAACGCAGACATGATGTTAGAACGCTCAAACATGATATCAAAACGCGCGGACGGTTTCCGTACAGCGGGTTAAAACGTCACAATGTGCAGGGTAGATGATGCAAAACGCGCGGACGTGTTGTGTCCACGAGACCGTGGAAGCATCGTTGGGACACTTTTTTTGTGAGGTGGACAATCTAAGATAAAGTTTAAATTCAAATAACGTTTTTGGATGAAATGAGGATGGAAAAGGTATTGATGCAATCAATTTTTTTTAACAGAAAACGTAACAAATAAGAATTGATTAAAAAAAATAAAAACTCCGTAATGTCAGAAGGATCGTTCAACACACTATGAGACTTTCGGGTAAGCTGCTCTGTTGGAGTACTCTTAGGTATGCTGCTCCCATGCTGTATGATGGATGTGCGAAATATGTAAATGGTTTGTCCTCGTATCAGAATATATCGTTTATAGAAAACTTTAATTCTTCAGTAAGAGAGTTAGGAGATGTGTGTGTGTGAGTGTGTAGGAGTGTAATATATTAAGGTTGATATATATTAAGGTATGGAAGGGATACTAACATAGGGTTTTTGTAATACCAGAGACATCTGTAGTTTCAGCTGTGGTCCCTCCCCATCTCCTTCAGGAAAAAGAGATGTATGGCCATGGACCTATAGGGCACCCGAAAACACTGCCCACATTTGGTGAGGGCGTCAACAAAAAAAATTCTGATGCATTGAGAACCGCAGAGGGAGGATGCAAACTCACACATAACCTCTGAGGGTTAAAACCCGCACAGTATCCAGAGGACGTCTGTCACGGTGTACCCCAGCTGCACCTCCGGAGGATCAACCCCAGAAGCCGCCTCCATTACACCCACACTAATCACCAGTTGGAGGTGAACTAAGCTGTTTGGGGTAATGGCCTCACTCCTACCATCACCACCACATCCGGTGGCACCCCTCTCTCCATCACCTGCTACAACCTCGGCAGACTGCCTGCCTGTATTTCTCCTCAATCCTAGTGATCGATAGACAGATGGATGTACAGTCGGGAACTGTACATTCGAGAGCATAGAGAGCTGAGCAGACACAGAAGATTGAGCAGCAGCGAGAATTAAATCGCTGGCCCAGAGGCCCCAGCCGCCAGACTGGCCTCCCCAGGCCAGAAGGGGGACTCTGCCTGTCAACTGTAACCCCAGGACGGACGGACCTCAGTGGACCCCAGGTCGCTTGTCCACGACCCATGGAAGTAATATGAAAGAAAAAAGAGAGATGACAGAAACGAGAAGAGAGAAGAGGAAGAGAAGATAATACCAAGATAAGACACGATGCCTATTGTCCCTTGCTGGTGTCAGCAGCATTGCACGGAGCGTATTGCAAGACAGGATCATTTGCCTTAACTGGCCGCCGCTCCGGCAAGCATGTCGCTCTGTTGAGGGATCCCTATTGTTGTGTCGTGCAGACTTGATGTAGGCTGGCAGATGTGACTCTCTGAAGGAGGCGTGCTGGAGCAACAGGGGGGCCAAAAGTAGAATTGGGTTCTACGGTGCCAACTATATGGACGTTTTGAAACTTGTAGCCCCTATAGCTGTAAAGAACACCAATGTACGTCCCTTATGGTGAAGGACGTAGGGTCAATTACAGATCAGTTGGGGCAACCAAATTCCACGGTCCTGTGCGTAGTGCAAAAAGTACAGCTTTCATGGTTGGCTGTGTCGTTGTTTTATGACAATGAAGGAGAAGCAACTGATGCAGTTGTGTTGAAGAAATGCACCACAAGAATATCTGCAAGACCTAGGCATTGATGTCTCCCAGCCAGATATTCCACTTATCTGGCCTTTAATTTTATTTTACAGTAAGATGACGTATAATTGTTTAGCTAGGATATACTTTTTATATAAAGTTTTTGCACCCAGCTTACTTGCATTATCACAGGTTGCAAAAATTTTATTTAGGGAAGATGGAAAGATGTAACACCATAAAGGTGTTTAGTTAATATTTGACATAGTACGTGAGTCAGTCAGACAGAATATTTGAGGGCGCCGGATTAACTGGTCGTAAGCAATTAAAAAGTGACACCTCTAGAGTGTAAATTGCAACAGGTCAGGTTGTGTGAACTGACCTGGCCTTCCGCTAAGCCGATAATTGCAGACGATTGGTGGTGTCTTTCCGTCAAACAAGCTGCTGTTCAGGCATGGTAGGTAGAGAGCCTCAGGCTATTTTACTGGTAATATCTATATCTTAAGATGTTATCTTGAGATGATTTCGGGACTTAGTGTCTCCGCGGCCCGGTCCTCGACCAGGCCTCCACCTCTAGGAAGCCGCCCGTGACAGCTGACTAACTCCCAGGTACCTATTTACTACTATGTAACAGAGGCATCAGGGTGAAAGAAACTCTGCCCAATGTTTCTCGCCGACGCCCGGGATCGAACTCGGGACCACAGGATCACGCGTCCAGTGTTCTATCCGCTCAAGTAGCTCTCAGATTCCCCATAAATACTCAGTACATTCGAGAGCATAGAGAGCAGAACAAACACAGAAGATTGAGCAGCAGCGAGAGTTAAATCGCTGGCCCAGAGGCCCCAGCCCCCAGACTGGCCTCCCCAGGCCAGAAGGGGGGCCTCTACCTGCCAACTGTAACCCCTCCCCCTCTCTATCCATCTTAGTCTTAATCTTTGGTAAGTTAAACTTAAGGTGACGTATTTCATTTTGTTTCCAATTAAAGTTGTGTGATTTTCAGGGGCAGTCAGCTTATAGTGGCCTTAAATTCATGTGTAGTAACTCACATTGTTTACTACTGTTGTCATTTAACATCCAAAGATAGAACTGAATCATGATATCCATTTGACGATTTAATGTCATATATGTATATAATTGATTAACTTGTTTTAAGTGACTAATTTTATTTCCCCTTGAGCTTTGTCAGTTGGGGCTAGAGTATACAGCCCGCTAAGAGTACTGGTTTTAAGATTTTTATGCACAAGTACATGATACTATGCTAACATTTGATAACAGATTAAAGTACAGACAAGTTCCATTCCTTGTCTTGTATGTAATGAACTTGAATGGATGGCAGCAGCTACTTTCATTCTTCAACCTTTCTATCTTTCTCCTATTCTAGCACTCTTATTTTCTACTCTTCCAATTTCCTCCTTGATCTCAGTCTCGCCCTCTCATCCTAACTTTCCCTGAGCACTCATCCCTCACCCATTCCCTTCCATCTCTCTACCACCCCAAATCCCCATGACAGTCTTTATTTTTCAATTTCTTTTTTTAATCTATTCTATTTCTCAATACGTTACAGCTCTCCCACCCACTCTCTCCCACCCACTCTCTCCCACCCACTCTCTCCTACCCACTCTCTCCCACCCTCTCTCTCTGCCACCCTCACTCTCCCACCCTCACTCTCCCACCCTCTCCAACCCTCATTTTCCCACTCTCATTCTCCCCACACTCACTCTCCCACACTCTCTCCAACCCTTACTCTCCCCCCCTCTCTCTCCCATCTTCTCTCCACCACCCTCTCTCCCCCACCTTCTCTCCCCAACCCACTTTTTCCCACCCACCCTCTCTCTCCCACCCTCACTCTCCCACCCTCATTCTTCCACCCTCACTCTCCCACCCCTATTCTCCCCCCTTCTCTCTCCCCCACCCTCACCCCCCCCCGCTATCTCCCTCCCACCCTCACTTTCCACCCCTCACTCTCCCCCCCTCTCTCTCACACCCTCTCACACCCTCTCTCTCCCACCCTCTCTCTCCCACCATCATTCTTCCACCCTCACTCTCCCACCACCTCTCTCTCCTACCCTCACTCTCCCACCACCTCTCTCTCCCACCCTCACTCTCCCACCACCTCTCTCTCCTACCCTCACTCTCCCACCACCTCTCTCTCCTACCCTCACTCTCCCACCACCTCTCTCTCTCCTACCCTCACTCTCCCACCACCTCTCTCTCCCACCCTCACTCTCCCACCACCTCTCTCTCCTACCCTCACTCTCCCACCACCTTCTCTCTCCCACCCCTCACTCTCCCACCACCTCTCTCTCCTACCCTCACTCTCCCACCACCTCTCTCTCCCACCCTCAATCTCCCACCACCTCTCTCTCCTACCCTCACTCTCCCACCACCTCTCTCTCCCACCCTCACTCTCCCACCACCTCTCTCTCCCACCCTCACTCTCCCATCGTCTCTCTCCCACCCTCACTCTCTCCCCTCTCTCTCACACCCTCTCTCTCCCACTCTCTCTCTCCTACCCTCACTCTCCCACCCCCCTCTCTCTCCCACCCTCTCTCTCCCACCTTCACTCTCCCATCGTCTCTCTCCCACCGTCTCTCTCCAACCCTCACTTTTCCACTCTCTCTACCACCCTCTCTCTCCCACTCTCTCTCTCCCACTCTCTCTCTCCCTCACCCTCTCTCTCCCACCCTCTCTCTCACACCCTCTCTCTCACCCTCTCTCTCCCACCCTCTCTCTCCCACCCTCTCTCTCACACCCTCTCTCACACCCTCTCACACCCTCTCTCTCCCACCCTCTTTCTCCCAACCCTCACTCTTCCACCCTCTCTCACCCACCCTCTCTCTCCCACTCTTTCTCTCCTACCCTCACTCTCCCACCACCTCTCTCTCTCTCTCTTTCATTCTTCCACCCTCATTCTCCCACCTTCACTCTCCCACCCTCTCTCTCCCACGCGCACTCTCCCACCTCTCTCACTCTCCCACCCCTCACTCTCCCATCTCACTCTCCCACCCATACTCTCCCACCCTCTCTCTTCCACCCTCCTTCTCCCACCCTCTTTCTCCCACCCTCTTTCTCCCACCCTCTCTGTCACCCTCACTCCCCCACCCTCACTCTCCCACCTCTCTCTCTCTCTCCCACCCACACTCTCCCACCCTCTCTCCTCCGCCCTCTCTCCCACCCACACTCTCCCACCCCCTCTTCCCCACCCCCTCTCTCCCACCCACATTCTCCCACCCCCCCTCTCTCCCACCCCCTCTCCAACATTCCCTCTCGCCTTTTCCCACCCTGCTATTCCTACCTCTCCAACTCCATAGATTCCAATGAATCCTATGCCTTAAAATACAATAAGGTGTCTCAAGTTGAAGTGGAAAATTTACTAAAGGAGCTAGGAAGAAATAAAGTAGTTTGAGCTGAGGGAGTTTCACCTTGGGTGCAGCACGAATGTGCAACTGAGCTGAGTATTTCACTCCAATTAATATTCCATACATCCTGTCGCACAGGATTCTTAGACATAAGGAAAAAAAGCAGACATAGTACCAATCTACAAAACTGGTAGTCGAGAGGAATCTTTAAATCTTTTTATAGACCCGAATCATTAACAAGCATGGTAGTTATAGCACTAGAACCAATAGTTAAAGCCAAATGGGTTGAACACCTAGAGAGTAATGACATGATAACGGACAGACAGTATGGTTTTCGAACAGGAAAATCCTGTGTAACAAATCAACTTAGTTTTATGATAGAGCCACAGAGATACTACAGAAAAGAGTTGGTGGGTTGACTGTGTCTGTCTGGACCTAAAAATTGCTTTTGACAGGGTCCCACACAAGAGGCTGTTCTGGAAAATGGAACATGCTGGAGGGGTGACAGGGAGATTACTGTTATGGATGGAAAAGTTTCTAACTGACAGACAGATGAGGGCGGTAATCAGAGACAATGTATTTGACTGGAGGAGTATTACTAGCAGAGTGTAGAGTACCACAGGATTCAGTTCTTGCATAAGTAATGTTCATCGTCTACATAAACGATCTACCAAAAGGAATACAAAATTATATGAACATGTTTGCGGATGATGCCAGGTTATTGGGGATGATAGGAGACGTACACAATTGTAATGTCCTTCCAAATGATATAGATTAAATAAATGCTTGGAGCCTGAAGTGGCAAATGGCATTCAATATGAATAAATGCCATGTTGTGGAATGTGGAATCGGAGAAAATATACCACACACAATTTACAAATTATGTGGAAACGAATTACACGACTCTAATAAAGAACGAGACCTGGGGGTAGTTTTTGGATAGTAAGCTGTCGCCAGAGGAACGTATAATGAACATTGTGAGAGGAGCGTATGCGTCGCTTTCCAACTATAGACTTGATTTAATTATATGGAAGGTGAAATACTAAATAAACTGTTTAATACTTTTGTGAGACCAAAATTGGCATATGCAACAGTTGTATGGTGCCTATATCTCATGAAGTCTCTCTCATACGAGAAGAGACTAGAGGCTAAACATGCCAAAACTAGAAGATAGAAGAAAAAGAGGTGATATGACCATCACTTAGAAAATACTAACAAGAATCGCCCAAATTGAAAAAGAGGAATTCCTGAAACCAGCAGCTTCACGAACATGAGGACACAGATTCAAGATAAGGAAACAAAAGTGTCGAGAAATAATAGAAACTTTTCGTTTACAAACAGAATGATAGACGGTTGGAACAAGCTAAGTGAGAAGGTAGTGGAGCCCAAACCCTTAAGTAGTTTCAAAGCGTTATAAAACAAAGAGTACTGGAAAGACGGGACACAACGAGTGTAGGTCTCATACTGCAACTACACTTAGGTAATTACACTTAGGTAATTATTCCTAGGTAATTACACACAAACACACAAACGAAATTGGAACAGCAGGAGCCCAAGATGAAGCGCCTTGGTTATGGAGGCACGGGTGGCAGATTGATTGATTGATGAAGATTAAGCCACCCAAGAGGTGGTACCGGCATGAATAGACCATATAAAGTTAGATTACGAGTGGCAACACACCTCCGTGACATATATTTCAGGACCTCACCTCCACTCACTCCCCCATCCACCCATTCCCACCCCCGACTTCTCTTCAACCTACATCCACCCGGTCTCAGCCCTCCCATTTCCTGCCTCTTCTTTTGGTCCCAACCATTCTCCATTCCCTTACTAACTCTCTGCACCCTATCCATGTGACCCATACCATTCCTGAAGCCCCTAACCCTCCTGTGGCTCCACACCTCCCCTGAGCCTCTCACCCTTCTGTGGCTCCACACCCTCCCTCTTGAGCTCCTTCACACTCCCATGGCTCCATACCACCCCTGAGCCCCCCTCACCCTCCCGTGGCTCCACACCTCCCATGAGCCCTCTCACCCTTCTGTGGCTCCACACCCTCCCTCTTGAGCTCCTCACACTCCCATGGCTCCATACTACCCCTGAGCCCCCTCACCCTCCCGTGGCTCCACACCTCCCATGAGCCTCTCACCCTTCTTTGGCTCCACACCCTCTCTCTTGAGCTCCTCACACTCCCATGGCTCCATACCTACCCCTGAGCCCCCCCTCACCCTCCCGTGGCTCCACACCTTCCATGAGGCTCTCACCCTTCTGTGGCTCCACACCCTCCTTCTTGAGCTTCTCACACTCCCATGGCTCCATACCACCCCTGAGCCCCTTCACTCTCACGTGACTCCACACATCCCATGAGCCCCTCACCCTCTTGTGGCTCCACACCTCCCCTGAGCCCCTCACCCTCCCGTTGCTCCACACCTCCCCTGAGCCCCTCACCCTCCCGTGGCTCCTCACCTTCCCTGAGCCCCTAACAGACCCATGGCGGTCGCTGGCGCCCGGGACCCAGTAACGGTGCTGTAGGGCGCTCTTCACCCTGACACTCCTCTCTTGGCGAAAGAGAGAGAAAAACAAGAGAAAAGAGAACAGTAAATTAGATTGTCTACTGAAGGCTGCCTCACACTTGAACGTGCCTGCCTCTGCCTCGCGTGAAAACACATCTCCACCAGATACAGGGCAAGAGAGATAGGATGATGGACATGCAAGGTCCTCTGCAGTTGACACTTGCACTTCTTAAACCTGGTGTTACTCGAGTGCCTCACATCTTGCAAGGCATAGGCAACAGGATAATACTAGAAGAGTTCCTGGTTGTGCGGCATAAGGAGATCCGGTTACGTAAACAAGAAACTGAATATTTTTATGCAGAGCATTGAAGAAAGTTTTTCTACAATAGTTTAGTAACACTTATGGCAAGTGGTCCCACCCAGGCTCTTATATTAGTCCATGAAAATGCCATCCAACGATGGAGGTTGCTTATGAGACCTACTAAAGTATATAAGTCAAAGTATGAGGCACCAGATACTATTAGGGACATGTATGGCCTCACTGATACCCGTAACTCGACCCATGGCTCCGATGCAGAGGAAACTGCAGCAAAAAAGATGAAGTTTTTCTTCCCAGAGTTCTCCAAGGAAGAATTGCATGAAGACGAGGAAGCACAGTTTCGTAAAGGACAAATACAATTATATGAAGTCAGTTTTATTCATAAATTATTATGGGATTTTTATTTTTTAAATCATACACCGACTATCTTCTTGAGGTTATCTTGAAATGATTTCGGGGCTCTTTTTAGTGTCCCCGCGGCCCGGTCCTCGACCAGGCCTCCACCCCCAGGAAGCAGCCCGTGACAGCTGAGTAACACCCAGGTACCTATTTTACTGCTAGGTAGCAGGGGCATAGGGTGAAAGAAACTCTGCCCAATGTTTCTCGCCGGCGCCTGGGATCGAACCCAGGACCACAGGATCACAAGTCCAGCGTGCTGTCCGCTCGGCCGACCGGCTCCCATAATTAATCCTATCTATAATTAATATACTGTTTATATAAATCAGCATGAAAAGCAATTTCATTTTAAATTATATTTTGAACAAATTAGTTCATCACATATTTCTGCTCCTCGGTAGTCAAACAAAGAAAGGAAGTTTGTTAGTCTCGATAATTTTGATAATTTCGTGAACATTTCAAAGAGAGGTTAACCTTAAAATGGAGTTAACATCTAATGTTGAGCCTCAGAATAATGCAGGTTTCACAATACACCGATTTTAGATAATATTGTATGGTTTTTGTGCCCATGACCAAGGGGGCTTGATAGCTGAGTGGACAGCGCTCGGGATTCGTAGTTCTAAGGTTCCGGGTTCGATCCCCGGCGGAAGCGGGAGCAAGAGGGCAGAGTTTCTTTCACCCTGATGAACCTGTTCACCGTGCAGTAAATAGGTACCTGGGATTTAGGCAGCTGCTACGGGCTGCCTCCTGGGGATGTGTAACAAAATAGAGGCATGGCCGAGGACCGGGCCGCTAAGAACCACACTAAGCCCCGAAATCATCTCAAGAAAACCTTCCAGATAGCCCCTCACCCTCCCGTGGCTCCACACCATCCCTGAGCCCCTAACCCTCCCGTGACTCCACTCCACCCCTGAGCCCCCTCACCCTCCTGTGGTTCAACACCACCCCTGAGCCCCCTCACCCTCCTGTGGTTCAACACCACCCCTGAGCCCCCTCACCCTCCTGTGGTTCAACACCACCCCTGAGCCCCCTCACCCTCCTGTGGTTCAACACCACCCCTGAGCCCCTCACCCTCCTGTGGTTCAACACCACCCCTGAGCCCCCTCACCCTCCTGTGGTTCAACACCACCCCTGAGCCCCCTCACCCTCCTGTGGTTCAACACCACCCCTGAGCCCCTCACCCTCCTGTGGTTGAACACCACCCCTGAGCCCCCTCACCCTCCTGTGGTTCAACACCACCCCTGAGCCCCCTCACCCTCCTGTGGTTCAACACCACCCCTGAGCCCCTCACCCTCCTGTGGTTCAACACCACCCCTGAGCCCCTCACCCTCCTGTGGTTCAACACCACCCCTGAGCCCCCTCACCCTCCTGTGGTTCAACACCACCCCTGAGCCCCTCACCCTCCTGTGGTTCAACACCACCCCTGAGCCCCTCACCCTCCTGTGGTTCAACACCACCCCTGAGCCCCCTCACCCTCCTGTGGTTCAACACCACCCCTGAGCCCCTCACCCTCCTGTGGTTCAACACCACCCCTGAGCCCCTCACCCTCCTGTGGTTCAACATCACCCCTGAGCCCCTCACCCTCTCAATTTTTTCCCAGATTAAGGAGCAAATCAAGGAAAAAAATACTCCCAACTATCAAAAGTCGCCATAGAGCCAAAGTTGCGAAAGGAAGATCCATTGCGTTATCGTATAAACAAGCCACTGGTTACTACTCTTTCAAGCCTGACAAAAAGATATCAGTAGCGTAAATTGAGAGTACGACTATGCACAACACCTGCGCAGGTGAACCAATTAGGCCCCTTCACAAGTGTTTCACACGTCGTGGTCTTGGGGGGTTCAGGGGGTCCGGAAGAGCGCGCATGCGCTTGTCACGCGGAGTGTTTTTGGGTTGCGGTGTGTGATTCGGGACACCCGGGCGTTGTCTCGTGGGGGGGTTGTGAGTTGTTGGGGTAAAAAGTGTAAGTATAGGAACAGGTGAGCAGGAGGAGTAGTTGTAAGATGAATGTGTATGAGTGTGTATTATAGAGTTAAGCATGATATGTGGATATATCTATATAAATAAAAATGGAAATGTTCGTTTGTGCATAACCGCTAATCTCCGAAAGTTCTTCACTCATATTCGTAGTCGCCATAGGTATTCTCCTCCGGCTGCGGGTTCCCCAAGCCTTGAGGTTACCTTGAGGTGCTTCCGGGGCTTAGCGTCCCCGCGGCCCGGTCGTCGACCAGGCCTCCTGGTTGCTGGACTGATCAACCAGGCTGTTGGACGCGGCTGCTCGCAGCCTGACGTATGAGTCACAGCCTGGTTGATCAGGTATCCTTTGGAGGTGCTTTCATTGCTTTGAAATTTTCACACAACGTTCCATTTCCATCCGAGTAGGTTTTTATATACATACTATATAGATGTCATGTTAGTGATGGTAAAAAAAAATGTTTTTTTCTGAAAAACTGTGTTTTTCATGAGAGCGAAATCTTCGAAACCTCTTTACCAATTGCTTGAAAATTTTGACACAACGCTGTATTCGAATAGGCGCGTCTTTTTATATATCTTCTATATACATGCCTCACCTGTGACAGGATTTTTTTTTTTTTTTTTTGAAAAACAGCGCCATCTGTTGGGCGTAAGAGCAACACACGCTCCTATCTCCGAAAGTTCTTCATCGATTGCTTTGAAATTTTGACACAAAGTTGCATTCGAATAGGCGTGCCTTTTTATATTCCTACTATATTGATACCACCCCTCTGACAGGCAAAAACATACGTTTTTTTTGAAAAAACAGTGCCATCTGTTATACATAATAGCAACATGCACACAATATTAAATATGTTACAATTCCATTTTAATGTTTGATTGCATTGATATTGAATTTTCATAGATTTTGATTTATTTTCATTTTGATTTAATTATTTTGTGTTAATTGCGTTGGAATTGAGCTGTGTTGTTTACCATACCGTTCATTTCGTGAGTATAGTTTACTTTTTTATTTTTTCATATTTTCATTTAATTTTTTAACTGTTTTTTCTTATATTTCAGTGATGGGAACATCAGATCACTTGGGGGAGGCATCGGAACGAGGGAGTGGGAGAATGGTAGGGATGACGAGGGGACGGAAGTGAGAGATGGTGGGGAGAACGAGGGGACATGGGAGGTAGTAATGGTGGGGAAGGACTAGGAGACGGGGGAGTTTGGAATGGTGGGGACGAGGGGATGGTTGGGACGAGGGGATGGTGGGGACGAGGGGATGGGGGAATGGAAAATAATGGGAGGACAAAGGGCCAGGGTAGTGGGGCATGGTGGAAAGGAAGAAGGGATGGTGGAGTAGAGAATGATGGGGAGGACGAGGGGACGGTGGAGTGGTGGGGTTATGGTTGGGAGGGCGAGGAAACGGGTGGGGGGGGGGGGGAGGGAAATGTGGGGAGAACTGGGGTACAGGTTGTTGTGGCTCAGCAACGCACATACATTGCTGAGCCATAGCAACGCGTGGCCGGGTTCTGCTAGTAGTTAATAAAATTATGAAGGATCGAGAATGGTAGGTTGAGGGAGAAGAGGGGGGCCCCTCCCATGAGAAGACCTACTTAAGAGGCTTAGATTATTAAGGTGTAAGGTTAATGAAGGGTGTGTGAAGTAGGTGAGAGGAGGGAAAGTGAAGAGGGCAGCCCATGGAGGCCTTTGGCTGGCACCGTCAGTGGGCCTCACACTCACATTATGAATCTCGTGTTTAAACACTATGTGCTATGTAGGAAAGTTCAGATATTGGCAGAAAGGATAGAGGACAGAGCGAAGTGTGTATATTTCCAAAACGTGTAACTGTCTCACCATCGCTGCCGCCGCCGCTGTCGCTCTGCCTCCTATGCCTTCAACACAGGCTGTAAGAGGAGTCATTAGTTTCGTGTCATACAGCAGTTCACAGGGGGACGTCTCGGCGGATACTGAGCTGGGAGAGAGAGGTAACCACAATAATATTTGTAAACAATGGTCACCCCTCACCCCACCCCTCCCCTCCCCTCCAGCCTCCAGCTAGAAGCAAAAGGAGTTCCACATGCCACATGGCACATAGTGCATGGGGCATGCCACATATCACATGATAGGAGAGCAAGTAATAGAGCGTCGTAGGAGGTTTGTGTTCGCGCGGCCTAATCCCTTTGATGGTTGTGCGGCAGTGAGGTACATGAGTGGGAGGGGGAGTATTTTGTCAACAATACCCTTGCACCACTCTCCCTTTCGCGCTCCCTCCAGCACCTTCCACTTAACGGTTGGTGTGTTTTGTAACACTAAGTAGAATAAGGATGGACGGCGCACATATTCTGTTCATTTTCGTTAGTTTCAAAAAAATAGGTTGGCAGGGTAGACTGTTCCACATTAATGTTGTTAGGTTTTTAACAGTAAAGAAGGTGTGTGAATCTGTTCCTCTCTCCACCTGAGCTTTTGTCATCCCACCATATCAGTCACAAGAGGTGTCCTGCTTCTGAACAATGCAAGTTCAACACCTAGTGGGAGGGAGCAGTGACTCGAACATCTGGAGTATATAGCCTTTAGCCTGCTCGAGAGAGAAGCGGGCGCTCCAGCCCGCCCCTCTCCCCCTACACTTAGTACACTCCGGTCACTTGATACCCCCTCAGGGTTGGCACTAGGTATTCAAAACAATAAGTAGTTAGGGGTGTAAACCCATTTTATATATAATTTTTTCTTTTATTAAACACTAAGGCATTTACAACGACAATACTAATAATATTTAAAAGTGAACAAACATCGTTCTTTCCCCAATAACAGGTTCAAGAGTAGCAACAACATCAACAACAGTTTTAAGGCAGTCTTCAATCTTCATATAACCAAGCAAATCAATGCTAGTGTGTGTTTTACACCTCGTAACGTAGCGTAACGTAACGTAACGTGATCAACATGCAAACATCGTTCTTTCCCAATAACAGGTTTAAGAGTAGCAACAACAAAAGTCATAAGGCAGTCTTCAATCTTCTTATAACTAATCAAATCAATACTCATGCGTGTTTTTACACCTCGTAACATAACGTCGCCAACATGCAAACATTCATTCTATTACTGTGTGACTTTTTTTTTAGATCTTGTAATTCATAATGTAACGTAATGCCAAAATTGGCTTTCTGCTATCCAAAATAAATATAATTTTTGAAATTTAAAGCATGCCTAGTCAATCTCTATCTCCACTACATCCAACACCAAATAATTATTATTACTGTGTAACTGTTTAGTCCTTGTAACACACAATGTAATGTAACGTGGAAAATCTGCTTTCTGTCGTCCAAAATATGACATATTAGAAATGTAAAGCTTGTCTAGTCAATCTCCATCTCCACTACATCCAACACCAAATAATTATTTTTAATGTGTAACTATTTATTCTTTGTAACACACAATGTAACGTAACGCGGAGTATCACACCCAATATTAAAAATATTAGTGCTATTCTGCAATATTAATACCTTACAAAGCTCACCGTTTTCCAAATAAAGTGGGTTACTATTATGCGCTCCAGACACAGCTTCCATATCAAGGATGACCTATATATAAATGTTCGGGTATCACAGTACCCCATGGCTGGCCTAATGTTATCGAGCGCTGACCCGTACCTAATATGTATGTTTTATATAAAGATTTATTTAAAGTTTATGTAATAGGAGAGTTGTTCTGCAGCATAGCCTTATTATTGGCTATTAATCCGTCAGGATAGGGCAACACCCTATAGACCCATAGACGTGTAGACATGATATTATATTTAAAATTATCTTGTTCATTATCACTGAGTACAAGCCATTTATCTTTTTGTAGTTCAAGGTGGACCCTAATATTTACATTATCCAAAACGTTTTCATTAAGTCATCCAACATTAGTTTGTAGCAAGTATTTACTCTGCTTTCTTTTATATGTCATCCGCTGCTTCCCTCCACCTGACGCATTAATGAAATAGCCGGCTTCAATTTTGCTATTATTAGCACGATTAAAAAAACTGAGACAGTTTATCATATTGCATAGCCCTACACCATGAAATCGGAGATAGCAGCTTCATGTACGACCAGAAAGAGAATAAGGAGTTCGATTCTACTACTGTTTCGTTTAAATATACAATAACGGATTTGAATAGAGTTTGCAACATTCCATCCACCAATGAGATTTTTTAGCTTCTCCTAAATACGTTGTTCCGTCTTCTTCAGTTAGATCAATAGACAACTCCAAAGCAATAGATGATAATTCCACCAGCTGACCATTCACTCCCTTTATGATGAATTCCTGATAGGTGTCTGTAAACTAATTATTCACTCCAGAATTCACAGGTCATACACCGTCCGTTTATCTGCTTGCAATTGTTGATTCTACCAATCGGGGAGAAAATACTTTAGGAAAAGCCTCACTAACCACTGTCTTGGAAGCTAG
This sequence comes from Procambarus clarkii, assembly GCF_040958095.1. Classification (NCBI taxonomy): domain Eukaryota; kingdom Metazoa; phylum Arthropoda; class Malacostraca; order Decapoda; family Cambaridae; genus Procambarus; species Procambarus clarkii. The sequence goes on from NC_091185.1 coordinate 22,266,867, forward strand.
ACGTAGATATATAAGCATGCTTAGCAAGAGGGTAAATATAAAAATGTTGTGGATTCCTTCTCACATTGGCCTGCAGGAACATGACAAAGTTGACGTCCTTGCTACGGCTGCAGTAAATAAAGACAGAATTGAATGGAATCTTGAGTTATCAAATACGTCCCTTAAAAGTGTCATTAGTCGCGAACTCCTGGATGGATTTGAAGAAAGTAGAACAGTGCAAACTGGAACTAGCAGGTCCATTGTTTATCACAATGAAATGTGTGAAGTAAAACATGTGAATGAGGCAAGTAACAAAGTCAGTAGACTAACAGATGATGTCACAGCTCGTATAAGACTTGGCTACAAGTATCTCTGGCAGTTCGGCTTGTATATGGATCTAGAAGAAGTAAAGTGTAAAGTGTGTGGACAAAGACAGGGACACACTCAAACACTATATCTTGGATTGTAGTAAAATTGAGCCATTTATAGATGGATCTAAGCTCGCGCTGTGTGATATGGTAACCTATCTAATTACCATGGATAAAATACCTGAAATCCTTGCACTGTATCCATATTTCGCTTCCAGTAGATAAACGACATATGAGATTAAGAAACAAATAGTGTATTATGAAGACTAATAATAAACAGAAGCTCCCCTATGACTCTGTAATATCTCCATTGGTCAAACTATTATGTATTTAGCGATAAGACCTACCATTAATGTATAATGACTTACTGTAAATATATAGCTCTTGAAATAGAACTTTCTCTGTAACTAGCTGACATGTAACTATAAGGTGTGAAGGATAGATGAAATTGTTTATGTAATAGTCTAAGATGAGGTCTGATAAAGATCTTTTGTGCCCTCTGTAATGCATTTTGCGCTACCACTCACAGGATGAGTATGGGGTGCACAATAAATTAGCAGACTCCGGCGGCAACAATAAAAAAAAGCTGCAGAATAGTGTTCTAATGGGACCTGGAGGCCTAAAGCATTATATCCAGCCATGGTTATCTTGAGGTTATCCGAGATGATTTCGGGGCTTTTTAGTGTCCCCGCGACCCCGGTCCTCGACCAGGCCTCCACCCCCAGGAAGCAGCCCGTGACAGCTGACTAACACCCAGGTACCTATTTTACTGCTAGGTAACAGGGGCATAGGGTGAAAGAAACTCTGCCCATTGTTTCTCGCCGGCGCCTGGGATCGAACCCAGGACTACAGGATCACAAGTCCAAGGTGTTGTCCGCTCGGCCGACCGTCTCCCTGTTAGCGCTTTAGACAACACTAGCTGAGTGAGAAAAATTTATGAGCGTTCCATCATCTTAGTGGTGGAGTGAATTGAACAGATATTTAGTGTTCTTTAACTAGCTTCTAGCATCAAGCTTATTTGAAGTTTTTCCAATTTTAAAAGTCGATAATAATAATAATAATAATAATAATAATACGATCATCAAGTCCGTATATGTTCTCTCTTAGACAGTTTCAGACCGTCTGATCTTGACTCTGATGATGACGGGCAAGACAACCTTGTGGCGTTTAGCGTTGTGTGCGACATTTGTCTCGTTAGCGCCTTGTGTCCAGGCATCGCCGTCATCGTCTAATCAGCGGGTTATCTCTCTTAGCCCTCATTCACATGTTAAAAGCAACATTAAGGGGCTAGATTACCGCAACCCCAATAAGGGAGGATATGTTCCCTACAATGAAACATAATATTTGCCACTCTTAATACTTTATTCAATGACTGGTAAACATAATATATTGTAGGTATATATTTTTATTATTAAGGTAGAACAATCATTACTGAATCATAAAGGAAATGAATATAAAATATGTGTGTCTTCCAAGAACATTGCCCACTGGCCGGTCGTCCTCAAGGCCTGACAAGTAAGGCAGTCTTAAATCTTATTATTATTATTATTATAATAAATCAAAATCAAAGTTACTGTGAGTTTTATACCTGGCAACGTAAAGTGATCAACAGGGAAACACCAATTTCTCAGTCCAAATACCATTTTTAAAGTAAACCTGTGTAGTACGTCTGAATGTTGTCTCAGTCAGCCAAGTCAGTCAGTGTTTACTGAATGTGGAAATCATTTCTTGTGTGTAAATGTTTAGCTTACATTAATGTTTTTCATCTTTAAAGTAATAATGTGATCATCAAGGCCGTCTATATGTTGTCTCACTCAGCCAAGTCAGTAAGTGTTTACTGAACGTGGTAATCATTTCTTGTGGCAAAATTTCCAGTTTAGTTTAAGGATTTCATCTTAAAAGTAAATAATAATAATACGATCATCAAGACCGTCTATATGTTGTCTCAATCAAAAAAGTTGCAGATTAGTATGTGTTTAATGAATATGGTAATAAGTTCTTGTGTGTACATTTTTAGCTTGGTTTAAAGTTTAACATCTTTCAAACTCAGTAAGTCAGTTGGTCAATCAGTAAGAGTGGATTGAAAACTGTAACATACCTTGTGAGATTGGACGTCTTTTTAGTTTTAAAGTTCTCAGTCAGACTCGATGAAATAGCATTTACCATCACTCAGTAAGTCAGTAAGGCAGTCAAACAGCAACAGTGGACTGAAGACTGTAACATGCCATGTGAGATAGGACGTCTTGTTAGTTAAAAGTTCTCAGACGGATTCGATGAAATAGCATTTACCAGCACAGCATAGCATATACGGACTTGATGATCGTATTATTTTTATTATCATCATCATCACCTTTTAAAATTGGAAAAACTTTAAATAAGTATGATGGTAGAGGCTAATTAAAGAGCACTGAATATCTCTTTTTTTTAGCTCTATCACTAAGATGATGGAACGCTGATAAATTCTTCTCACTTAGCTAGCATTATATAAAACGCTAACATGGCTGGATAGAGAACTTTAGGCCTCCAGGTCCCATTTGAATTTCACACTATACTGCCGCTGTTAGTAAGGCTTTTCCTAAAGTATTTCCTCCCCGATTGGTAGAATCAACAATTGTAAGCAGACAAACGGAGGGTGTATGACCTGTGAATTCTGTAGCGAATAATAAGTTTTCAGACGCGTATTTGGAATTCATCATAAAGGGAGTGAATGGTCAGCTGGTGGACTTATCATCTATTGCTTTGGAGTTGTTTATTGATCTATCTGAAGAGTACGGAACAACGCCTTTAGGAGATGCTAAAAACATCTCATTAGGGAATGGATTGTCGCAAACTCTATTCAAATCTGCTATTGTGTATTTGAACGAAACAGTAGTAGAACCGAGCTCCTTATTCTCTTTCTGGTCGTACATGAAGCTGCTATCTACGATTTCATGGTATAAGGAATTTCATGGTATCCCATGGAACCAGCCATGGGATACTGTGATACCCGAACATTTATATATGGTCATCCTTGATATGGAGGCTGTGTCTGGAGCGTATAATCGTAATCCAATTTATTTGGAAAACTGTGAGCTTAGTAAGGTATAATTATCCCAGAATAGCACTAATATTGTCAATATTGGGTGATTCTCCACATAACGTTACATTGTGTGTTACAAGGACTAAATAGTTACACAGTAATAATAATTATTTGTTGTTGGATGTAGTGGTGATGGAGATTGACTAGGCATGCTTTACATTTCAAAAATTATATTTATTTTGGATAGCAGAAAGCTGATTTTTCGCATTACGCTACATTATATATTACAAGATCTAAAAAAAAGTCACACAGTAATAGAAGAATGTTTGCATGTTGGTTACGTTATGTTACAAGGTTTCAAAACGCATACGAGCATTCATTTGATTTGTTAAAAGAAGATTGAAGACTGCCTTACGACTCTTGTTTTTGTTGTTGTTGCTACTCTTGAACCTGTTATTGGGGAAAGAGCGATGTTTGCACATTTTTAAATATTATTAGTATTGTCGTTGTGAATGTCTTAGTGTTTAATAAAATATTAGTTATATATAAAATGGGTTTACACACTTAACTACTTATTGTTCTGAATACTGAGACATGCTTGTAAAGTGCCTAATCTGAGGGGGGTGTCAAGTGAACGGAGTGTGCTAAGCGTAGGGGAGGAGGGGGCAGGCTGGAGTGCCCGCTTCTCTAATGCAAATGCGCGAGAACCTCCTCTCGACCAGGCTAAAGGCTATATACTCTAGATGTTCGAGTCACTGCTCCCACCCACCAGGTGTTGAACTCGCTTATCTCAGAAGTAGACACCTCTTGTGAATGACGTGGTGGGTTGACAAAAGCTGAGGTGGAGAGAGGAACAGATACGCACACCTTCTTTACTGTGAAAAAAAAACAAACAACAGTAATATGGAACAGCCTATCCACCAATCTATTTTTTAAACTGATGCAAATAAACAGGTATGTGTGTCCGCAATCCTTCCATATTCTACTCAGTATTACAAAACACAGCAACCGATAAGTGGAAGATGCTGGAGGGAGCGCGCAAGGGGCAGGGGTGCAAGGGTATTGTTGACAAAATTCTCCCCCTCCCACTCATGTACCTCACTGCCGCACAACCATCAAAGAGATTAGGCCGCGTGAACACAAACCTCCTACGACGCTCTATTACCTGCTCTCCTACCATGTGGTATACCTCATGCACTATGTGCCATGTGGTATGTGCCATGTGGCCTGCGGAACTCCTTATGCTTCTAGCTGGAGGCTGGAGGGGAGAGGAGGGGCAGGGTGAGGGGAGGGGGGATCTTTGTTTATAAATATTATTGTGGTTACCTCTCTCTCTCATCTCGGTAGCCGTCGAGACGTTCCCCTGCAAACACTGTGTATAACACGAAACTAATGACTCCTCTTAAAGCCTGTGTTGAAGGCCTAGGAGGTAGGGGTGGAGACAGCGGTGGTGGCGGCAGGGGTGAGAAAGTAACACGTTTGGAAATATACACACTTTACTCTGTCATCTATCCTTTCTGCCAACATCTTAACATTCCTACATACCACAGACATAGTGTTTAAACACGAGATAGAGAATGTGAGTGTGAGGGCCATTGAACGCCTCAAGGGGTTGCCCTCTTCACTTCCCCTCCTCTCACCTACCTAATACACCCTTCCCTAACCATACACCTTAATAAACTCAGCCTCCTCGGTATGTCTTCCCATGGGAGGCCCCCCCCCCTCTCTTCCTTCAACATACCCTTCTCTTTCTGACATACTTTTATTACCTACTAGCAGTACCCGGCCAGGCGTTTCTGTGGCTCAGCAACGCATATGCGTTGCTGAGCCACTACAACCTTCCCTGTCCCCCAGTCCTCTCCACAATTCCTCCCTCACCCGTTTCTTCGGCCTCCCAACCATTCACCACTCCACCGTCCCCTCGTCCTCCCCACCATTCCCCACTCCACCATCCCCTCTTCCTTCCCACCATGCTCCACTCCTCTGTCCCTTTGTCCAACCCCCACAATTCTCCTTTCCCCCAATCCCCTTGTCCCTGCCATCCCAAACTTCCCGTCTCCTCGTCCTTCCCCACCATTACCCACTCTATTGTCCCCTCATTATCCCCCACCATCTCTCACTTCCGTTCCCTCGTCATCCCCACCATTCCCCACTCCCTCGTCCAATTTTGTCCCAAATGGTCTGATGTTCCCATCAGAAAATTGGGAACATCAAGTGATCTGATGTTCCCATCCCTGAAATATAAGAAAAACTGTTAAAAATTAAATTAAAAAATGAAAAAATATAAAAATAAAATATACCCACGAAATAAATGGTATGGTAAACAACACAGCTCAATTCCAGATCAATTCACACAAAATAATTAAATCAAAATGAAAATAAATCAAAATCTATGAAAATTCAATTTATCAATGCAATCAGAACCATTGAAATGGAATTGTAACATATTTAGTATAGCATGTGTGTTGCTCCTACATGCAATAGATGGCGCTGTTTCAAGCAGAGCATAGTTCAACCCGTTCTCGCAAATTCGTAAAGTCAATATTGACTTATTAACTACGTGCATAGGTGATATACTAAACATAATAGATACCCTTAAAAAGATTCATAGAAAACACCGTCCTTACCTAACCTTGTTAGTATCTTAAGATAAGCATCTTATTGCTTCGTAATTACAATTATTACTTAACCTATACCTATTATAGGTTAGGTAATAATTGTAATTACGAAGCAATAAGATGCTTATCTTAAGATACTAACAAGGTTAGGTAAGGTCGGTGTTTTCTATGAATCTTTTTAAGGGTATCTATTATGTTAAGTATGTCACCTATGCACATATTTAATAAGTCAATATTGACTTATTAAATTTGCGAGAACGAGTTGGCATAGTTTTACCTGTAACAGGTGTGTCATCTATACTTATACTTACGAAATGAACGGTATGGTAAACTACACAGCTCAATTCCAATACAATGTCACAGAAAATAATTCATAAAGTAAAATAAATCGAAATCTATGAAAATAAAATTAATCAATGCAATCAGAAACATTGAAATGGAATTCGTGACCTATTTAGTATAGCGTGCATGTTGCTATTATGTGCAACAGATGGTGCTGTTTTTTAAAAAAATGCATGTTTTTACCTGACACAGAGATGGCATCTATATAGTAGGTATATAAAAAGACGCACCTATTCGAATGCAATGTTGTGTCAAAATTTCAAAGCAATCATTTAAGAACTTTCAGAGATTACAGCATGTGTTGCTCTTATGTCCAACAGATGGCGCTGTTAAAAAAACATGTTTTTTCCTGTCACAGGTGAGGCATGTATATAGTAGATATGTAAAAAGACCTGCCTATTCAAATGCAACGTTGTCAAAATTTCAAAGCAAGCAGTAAAGAGGTTTTGAAGATTTTCCACACATGAAAAACACAGTTTTTTTTTAGAAAAAAACATGTTTTTTTCCGTCATAGACGTAACATCTATATAGTATGTAAATAAAAACCAGGCCGGATGCGAATGGAACATTGTGTGACAATTTCAAAGCAATCAGTGAAGAACTTTCCGAAATTATCGATTTTGAACAAACGAACTTTAACATTTTTTATTTATATAGACCAGCAGTACCCGCCACGCGTTGCTGTGGCTCAGTCTGGTTAAATGGGAAAGAAAGTAAAGAGAGGGCGCACATTACAAATATGTTTAATTACACAATACTTGTGGGTATACAATATTTTTCGTTGTTCCATTGTCTGTTGAGATATAGAGATTGTCTGGTTTGCCGATTCTAGAACTCTCAAACCTATAATTGTCCACGTGAGAAGCAATCCGTGTCTGGATATAAACTGCACAATTCTAAAGATTGGCCCTGAGCTTTGTTGATGGTGATTGCAAACGATAATCGAATCGGAAATTACAATCTCTTAAATTGAAAAGCATATCTGTTGGAATCATAGGAATGTGAGGAATGAGGACATCTTCCCCTTTGAAAGGTCCTGTCAGATTGTTGCTTCTTCGACGTCGCTGATAATTTTTTTACTGCAAGGCGCGTGGCATTGCAAAGTTTTGGCTGGTTGATATTTCGTAACATGATAATTGGCACGCCGATTTTTAATTGCCGTACGTGCGATGGTATCCCTGGCAGATCGAGTGAAATAAAAAATTCTGTTGGATTAACTGCTTCATATTAAAATTCTGTTGGATTAACTTCATAACTGCTTCATCTGTTTCCACAATAATTTCGACGGACTTGCATGTGACTGCCTCACTTTGAATGTTAGACTGAATAATATTGTTAAGGTCGTAGACGTTTTGTTCTTGGCCTCTAAAAATTGCTCGTTCACTCAGCCAATAGTGATTCTTAGAATTGGTTTCAATATTGGGAAATACTTTTTCAACCAATTCTTCTTTTGACGTCACTAAATTGCAGAAGTTATGAGGCAATGAAATTCCTCTTGAGGTCAGATCAACCAGCCTGTTTATGTTCCCAATTTCTAGAAATTTATGTGAGAATATCTCAGCTGATGGATCGTTTTGCAGTAGCTACATAACTACACGCATATTTGTAGTTAATTTAAATGTCTTTACGTGGCGCCACAAAGTAGAGTATTTCAGGCAAGCATTTATTTCGTCCGCTGGTGTCGATCGAGGAATTACAGGTAATGTTTGCCTGAAATCTCCTGCAAGAAATATTTATGCGTTCCCAAATGGTCTGATGTTTCCACGCAAATCTTGCAATGATCGATCTAGAACCTCGAACGATTTTTTGTGAGGCATTGTGCATTCATCCCAAACAATAAGTTTGCTTTTCTGCAATACTTTTCCGATGTCGGATGCATTTGAAATGTTGCACGTGGGAGTTTCAATGAATTGTATGTTCAATAGCGATTTCAAAGTCGAAGTAGAAGTTCTTCCAACTTTTTTTTATATTTTTATTTTTATTTTTACATGCAAGCATGCAATTTAAATACAATAAAAACAAGATAAGAACATAAGAACATAACAAAACAAAACAGAACAATAAACCACCGGCCAGATGGGCCGACAGCACAGTACAACAAATTACAAACACGATAAATGCATGAGAAACACAACATACAAAATAGAAAACAATGTCAAACAAGCAAGCACAGTAACAGTACAAAGCAAAACATTTGAAAACAAAACAAACATCAAGAGGTAACAACATAAAAATAACAAGAAAATCACAATATACAACAAACAATACAAAAATAACAAACAAGTACAACATATAATGCAATAATAAAACACCAGTACAAAGGTACATCACAGAAACAACACATAAATAAAAGCACCCACACCAAACCAACCGTCTCGCAACAAACAAAGGGAGAGGCCAAAATATACAATAATAACAAACAAGCAATCCATGCAATCAAGATAACAAAACATAGTAACATACACAACAATAAACAAGCACCGGCCTGAAGGACCCAGAACAAAACACAACAAAAATGACATCATAAATAGAACAAAAAAAAAACGCACAGCACACAACAAGCCAAAAATAATAATAATAATAAAAACAAAAGTAAAAAAAAAAAAAAATTCTAGGAATGCATAAGTAGAACACACATGGCAAAGTAATAACACTAAAGCAAATACATGAAAAAAAATGGCCTCACCAAAACACCTGCCACGCAACAAATAAGGGAGAGGCACGGGCACAACATACAACATGCCAAACAAAAGGTCATAGGGGCACACAACACTACAGTAACATGGAATCAGCTGACATATTTGCCCGGGAACAAGACCCGGGGAAACCGCACATTGAACGCCTTCCAATGCAGCCACCTCCCCCAAGAGTCTCGACCATCCAACGGGGGCGCCATGTCATCCGGAACCCCGGCAACAAACACCCGCAAACTGGGAACCCAGATGGTGTCACTCCGGAGGCTAGTAACCGCCACCCTACTCCATACAACGGGAACCCGCCCATCATGAAAGTCCTCCGGCCTTTCCAACAACAGGGATTCAGCAACCACGGCCTCCAATGCCCCAGTTCACAACTCCATAAGAGGGGGCCAAACAGAGGGCACCACCACAGGGGCACCAGCGGCCACGGGCATACAACCAGACGACTGCAGGGAACCAGGGCGGCACGCATCCTTACGTAAAGTCACTACCAGGCCACGCCCAGCACCAGCATCCGCACTATCCCTGGCAGCGGAAGCCACCACACCCCACTGCGGAGAACCCCCGGGTGGGAAAGGAACATAAGCACACCCCAAGACACGGGCATCAGCACCAGCAGGCACATGTACCTCCGCCACCACCAACCACGGAGACAACGACGCATCTGGATCCACGCCGTCAACACCCGAAGACCCACAGTCACTGAAGTCCCCAACATCGGCCCAGGCAGTAGACGAACGCCTGAAACGTTTGGGCTCCGGCCGGATATCGTCAGAGCCAGAAGCGGACCCAGAAACACGGGCACCACTAGCCGGACGAACCGATGCCCGACGCAGAATGGCAGCAGCCTCCACCACAGGGGGAACTGGACCACACACAGCAGGAGGCTCCGCAGTCACCCCAGCACTCAGCACAGGAGGGACCCGAGGCGAGGATGCAGGGCCAGACTCAGCAGCCGAAGATGAGGGAACAGATGGCGATGAATCACATTGAGCACCACTGGAGCAGCAGGGCCAATGACAGGAGCAGGAGTATCAGCCGACGGCACCACAACATCCGGAGGAGGGTCTGCGACAACCGGGGAAATGTCGGGCGACGCTGGAGGAGCCTCATCAGCAAGCGGGACGTTCACCTCCTCAACCCCGGAGTCCTCCTCAAGAGGGAGCAGCGGGAAATCCTCTTCTCGGAACTAGTTGATGGAAGCAACAGGAGCCGCAACACACCCAGCAGCCTGATGCCCTATCAAGCCACACCGGAAAGAGATACGGGGTTGCCGAGCATAGTACACCCAGACGTAGTACCCCATAAGCTAGACCGAAGATGGAGTATCCAACTGCAGGCACATCTCAAGGTGCGAATGTTCGTCCGCCTACCCGCAAACCGCCTTGAGGAGAGCGTGTTCACCCACACACTGATGACCGCCCCATACCTCTGAAAGTAACTTTGGAGGAGGTCCTCGGGAAACTCCAGGGGCACCCCATGCACACTGACATAAGTCAGGGAACCACTACGGTCCGAGATGGACAGAGAGCCGGCACCACCCAGCAATGGCAACGAACGCCTCTCGTAACGACGGAGGAAATCACGGTACTCCTCCTCCATTACAAACTTGATAACTACCCAGTGAGCAGTCACCAGCTCAACACCGTAGACGGTCATCACAGGAACACGGAGCATGTCGCACATAACCATTTCAATGTCCGCATATCCAGCACGACCGGTGAACTCCAGACCCATGGAGTTTACCCGTACAATAGGAGGAAGATGGCCTCCCATGGCAAGCTCGCCACGTCAACACGCAGCCAGTCAGCAACAGCAGGAGAGGGGCAGAGACGCCCACACCACCTGGCGACGAAAACGGCAACCACCCCACAGTTCTTCCAACTGGTAACAGTGTCGCAACAATTCCGGACGATGCAAGAGCTAAGGTTATGCCATTTGGGATCGAAATACTGCCAGAATCAATCTAATTAGGAAGGATTTACCAGTTCCTCCTGGTGCATCTAAGATTTCTCCAAGCCCGTTATTGACAGCTTGAATTATTTGATTGTTAATGTCTTTTCGCTCAAGCGTTAGCTTAGGAATATTTGATTAAACATACGACAACAGATCACCCGTGTTGTAATAACACGTTCGCGACGCAATTCTACATCAAACGAAGAAGCAACAGATTGATGCGATGATGACATTTCAATTGATTTAAAACTTTGTTCGCGATTTCAAACCACATGTCTTAAATCATTATGAAGGTTTCGTTGAAGATTTTTGCTGTAAAATCCATGTTCATATTTGAATTTTCTTTGCGTATTCAACGGATAATATCTTCAGCCATGTGCGATTTATAATTATCCCATAACACTGTTGGAGATAACGGAGAGCCGGTGGTCAATATGATTGCAAACCATGCACGAATTTTGATTTGGATGTGATGTGTTGGACGCGTCATTAATGCATACATCCCAATGCTGATCGTTGTCCAATAAATTCAGAGCTTGACATGCACTACGGGAAGTGGCATGTTAACAAATCATGCCACTTGACAAATCTCAATTGACGCCGTTGACAAATCTCAATTGCTGGAAAGACGTTGGATTGGGCACATTTACCAATAGCATGTGAAGAAAGAATCATTCATCCTGATTAGGATGTATGGTGTACAGTCTGCCTATCGAAGTTTATTGGAATATGCCAAGTTGTCCGTCGATTCGCTCTCCTCATTTCCGTCGTTCAAATTATTTTCTACTGGAATTCCATGTGTAATACATAGGCACTTCTGAATACAGCATTGTTTTCCCAAACACGTCATTTGGACATAACGTGAAGAAAGCAGTTAACGCTGTAGCCAGTGGATTCATAGCCGTTAGTTGCACATATGCAGCTGTGAAATAAACACGTTGTCCTTTTTCATGTTTTCAAAACAAAAACAAAAAATAATAACAAAATTTTTCAGTTCAAACTCAGATCAATCGTCACAGCTCAATTTCATCCCCAATTGCACTGAAAAATAATAAGAACAGATAAAAAACGAAAAAAAATGAAAAAAGAAACAAATAAACTACCGATGAAATGAACGGTATGGTAAAAACACAGCTCAGTTGCAATGCAATGTCTCACAAAATAATTAAATCAAAATGTAAATAAATCAAAATCTATGAAAATTCATTTTATCAATGCAATCAGAAACATTGTAATGGAATCGTAACATATTTTGTATAGCTTGTGTTGGTCTTACGTACAACAGATGGCACTGTTTTCTTTTAAAAATAGCATGTTTTTACCTGTCACAGGTGTGGCATCTAAATAGTATGTATATAAAAACACGCAGGTATTCGAATGGAATGTTGTCAAAATTTCAAAGCAATCGGTGAAGAACTTTTAGAGATTAAAGTGTGGGTTGCTCCTACATCCAACAGATGGCACTGTTTAAAAAAAAAAAAAAACATGTTTTTCCTGTCACAGGTGTAGGCATATAAAAATACTCATCTATTCCAATGCAACGTTGTCAAAATTTCAAAGCAATCGATAAAGAGGTTTCGAAGATTTCCCTCACATGAAAAACAGTTTTTTTTTTTTTTAAATAGCATGTTTTCTCGTCACAGACGTGATATCGATATAATATGTATATAAAAACCTACTCGGATGCGAATGGAACGTTGTGTGAAAATTTCAAAGCAATCGGTGAAGAAATTTCGGAGATTAGCGATTTTGAACAAACGAACATTTCCATTTTTATTTATATAGATATATCCACATATCATGCTTAACTCTACGTTACATACTCATACACATTCATCTTACAACTACTCCACCTGTTCCTATACTTAAACTTTTTACCCCAACGACTCTCAACCCCCCCACGAGACAACACTCAGGCGCGCCCAGCCACCACCCCCACCATTTCCCCGCAACCCACAACCACCCTGCGGGACCACACACCTGGGAACCCCCCGAACCCCCGAGACTACGACCATGTGCAACACCTGTGCAGGGGCCTAATTGGCTCACCTGCGCAGGTGTTACGCACGGCATAGTCTCAATTTACGCTACCGATATCCAGAGACATGGCAGTAGCCAAACACAGACTCAGACTTGGTTACAAGTGCTACTGGGAAGTAATAAACCCAATAGTTAAAGAGTGTCTTATCTGTGGAACAGAAGCAGAGGTGCCACTATTGCACTACTTGAAAGTGAAACTATTGAAGCCCTTCGCATCAAACTCAACATTAATCCAACGACAGCAACTGCATTAGATGCATATTCCACAGCGACTACAATGATTAGAAAAGCTGTTAAAGAATGGAACTCACAAGTGATCATTCTGCACCTACATCCACCACCAAGATAATGTTATTAAAACTAGACTAAATCAGAAGAGAAAATGAAGCAGGGGAAAAAGGAAGAAACCCTAACCTCAATTACATACTTTGACCCAAATATCAGAGTAACAAGGTTATTGTGAATAACCGAACTCAATTACGGGCTCACCATAGCTCGTGCAACATGAACATTTCGTTCTGAGTTGCAAAATATAAAACAACAACAACAACAACAACCCTCACCCTCCAGTGCCTCCACACCACCCCTGAGCCCCTCACCCTCCCATGGCTCCACACCTCCATGGAGCCTCTTACCCTCTCGTGGCTCCACACCTCACGTAAGCCCCTTGCCCTCCATGGCTCCACACTACCCCTGAGCCCCTCAATCTCCCATGGCCCCACACCACCCCATGAACCTGTCACCTTCCCGTGGCTCCACACCATGGCTCCAAATTCCCGTGGCTCCAAATTCACCAGGACATCTGTTGTGCTGCGGCACTTGCGGAAACCAAGTTGAGAAGGGGAGAGGTGATGGTGGTGTTCTAAGGACCACATCAGACGAACGTTAACCATGTGTTCAAAGAGTTTGCAGACACAACTTGTGTGGGCAATAGAGCGGAAGTCCTTAGGGGATGTTCCCAGTGACCCTGGTTTGCAAACAGGGAGGACAACGGCATCGAGCCAGTCCTCAGGGACTGACGACGACTCCCAGATCTGATTATACAGACTCAGTAAATACTGAGACGTGCATCGGAGGGAGATGGTGAAGCATCTCATAATGAATGCCATCAGAGCTCGCCGCCGTAGAACTGCAGAGGGCCTGGGCAGACCGAAGTTCAGAGAGAGAAAAGGGATCGTTATAGGGAAGGCGAAGATGAGTACAGAAATCTAAAGGACAAGATTCAAGGACAGGTTTATCAAGAAGGAAAGATTGGGGAAGATGAAAACCAGAGCTAACAGAAGAAATGTAAGAACCCAGTTCGGTAGCGACATGCAACGGGTCCACCACAAGAGTACCACGGTGGTGAAGGACTGGTAAGACATCGGGAATTAATTTACCCACTATCTTGCGGATACGCTTCCAGATCTGCGGCAGAGGAGTTTCGGATATAATAGTGGAGACATAAGATGCCCAACATTCACGTTTAGCCATACGGACGGCCCTACGCCACCGCAATCGCCTTCCGAAATAAAAGAAAAGAATCGGAAGTCTGCCGACAGCGCAGTCTCTTCCAGGCTGCATGCTTACAGTGGACAGCCCGAGCACAGTCTGTATTCCACAAGGGAATGCACTTCCGTGGGCCCCGAGAGGAAGAGCGAGGAATAGAGCGGAGGGCAGTGGCGAAGACGGTGTCATGTAAAAGGAGGAGAGTGTGAGGAAGAGGTAGAAGGGAGAGGTCAGAGAGAGCAGCACTGAGGGTAAATAGGCTCTGGTCTGCCTTAGCAAACTGCCACCTAGGGAAGGAGAGGGGCGGGTGAAAAGAGAAAAAGGTAACAAGGATGGGGAAATGGTCACTGCCATGAGCCTGCCACATGAAATCTAAGTAAACAGAACACGAGCAAAGAGAAAGATCAAGACAGGAAAGGGTGCGAGTCAGAGGGTCCAAATGCGTGAGCTCACCAGAATTCAGAAGAGGCAGGGAAGAAGAGAGGATCAACGGCTCGAGAAGGCGACACCGGGAGTTCGTCAGAACATCACCCCAAAGGGAATTACGACAATTTAAATCACCTAGCATGAGCACAGGCTCCGGTAAGGAATCCAGAAGGTGTTTCAGATAGGGAAGAGAAAGCAGGACACTCGGGGGGAGATAAATGGAAGAAACGGTGTACCATTTCCTCACAAAGAGGAAACATCAGAGCGAATCAAGAGAGCAGAGAGTTAGGAGCCCCAGCAGCAGCAAGGGGAGGAGGGGAGAGAAAGGAATAGCTATGAAAACGACCAGGACGAGCCCCAAGCATCCGCTCCTGGAGACAGACACAAAGGGGCAAAAACTGCAAAATCAGTAGCTGGAGTTCAAGGAAATTGGTGTAATAACCGTGAACGTTCCATTGAAGAATAGACATCGAAGAGAAGAGGAAGGACAGCAACAGAGAACAATGAAGAAACAAAGGCGAAAAGGGAACACAGCACGTTAAAGATGCGCAGGATCAGGGTCAGGGTGAGTGAAGTCAGGGTTAGGGGGCATGGGTAAACTGAGTAAACAAGGAGGGAAGGTAGCTAGAGGACCAACCAGGGGGAGAAGAGTAGGGTCCGGAGGAGGAAGAGGGGGGGGGGGGGGGCCGGGATAACCGAGGGTCAAGGACAGCAGCAGGAGGGGCAGAAACAAGGGGGATGCACCTCAGCAAGGGCACCAACCGAGAGGGAAGCGGGGGCCAAAGAGACCTCCATAGCATTAACAGGAAGTGTAACCACCGACGCAGGAGGGGATGGAGCAAGAGAGTCAGAAGTAGGGGGCGAGGAAGAAAGCAAAGCCTTTTTAAACGCCGGGGAGGAGGAAGAAGAGGAGCCAGACTTACGCTTCTGACTCAGAGACAGGTGTCCCAGCAACTACGTACTGGGCAATGGATTGTAGCGTCTCAACAGGAGAAGCTGAACGAGAGCATACACGACGGCCGTTGGGAGAGCGATGGACATCAGCCCATACTGACAGGCGGCGTGGAGAGCCAATAGACAGAGGAGAAGGATGGGAAGGAGGATCGGAGGGAGACGAGGAAGACGACACAGGAGACATGGCAGACCGAGCAGAGAGAAGGGGAACCCCAGACAGAGGACCAGGAAGAGGACCCTTCGGGACAGAACTCAAAGGAACAGAGGAGGGGGAGTTGGGCGTATCAGAATCCAAGGTCTGGAAACGGTTTTGAGTCTGAGGAAGGCGGGAAGGACGAGGAGAGGAAGAGTGCAACACGCGAGCATAAGAGACGTTAGCATAAGGTGGGAGCCAGCGAACTTGGCGCCTCGCCTCAGGAAAAGACAAACGGTCCTGGTGCTTCAAGTTGAGGACGGCTGCCTCAAGCTTGTAACGTATACTCGCACGGGAGAAGGTGGGGTGGGCCTCACCGCAATTGAGGCAGCGAGCCTGGGGAAAAGTGCACTCCATCTTAGTGTGACCTTCGCCCCCACACAAAGAACAGAGAGACAGTTCCAGAGCAGCGGAGGGCACCATGCCCAAACCTCGAGCACTTATTACAGAGCCGAGGAGAGGGAGTGGACGGAGCACCTGGCGCCAGCAAGAATGACAGATGGTGGAAGGGTCCTACCATCAAAGGTAATCTTCACAACCTGTAGGGGTTGACGGCGACGACCTCGAGGGGGACGAGAAAACGAGTCTACCTGAAGGACAGAATGGCCCTGGGCATCGAGGATATGACGAATATCTTCGAGGCAGTCCTGGAGATTCCGAACACCGGTAGCAACATGGGGTGGGAAGAGAGTAGTGCCAACACTGGCATTCAAAAGAGCATTCTTGGAGACCCGAACAGGGGTCTTGCCAAGGCAGGACAAGGCGGCCAAGCGGGAGACTGCATCCTGAGAAGGAGCAGCAACGACACGTGTACTGAGTTGGGTGGGGTGGAAAGTAACAGAGGCATCTACGGAATCAACAAGGTGCCTATGGAGGGAGAAATTGTCAGGAGGCACAGAATCAAGTGCAGGAGATCAAAGTATTTGGCCTACGATGCGGGACCAAACAAGGCCTGATACGCATCAGTACAGGAAGGAATCGAGCAAGTGCGGTCGTGTCGAGGACGGCATTGAGAACCCCCAGAGAGAGAAGGGGTTAAAGGCGCAGTAGTCACAACTAGAAACTGAGCCCTGCCAGGGGAGGAGGTGGTCACCACTAGGGGCTTGTGGCTAGACCCAACCACAGAGGATTGAGGGGAGTCAAGGGGAATAGTCAGGATGGTCAAAGCAGGAGCAAGGTCAGGGCCCAACGCAGTGCGGGCTACAGAGCCCGGTCTTCCAATACAGTCCGACTCGGGGGCTTGGTCGCCCACCCCACGAACCTGAGAGGGTACAAGAGGAACATTCATCGACATAAATACAAAAAGAAACACTTTCATTTACGAATGTGCCCCCACACCCACCATGGAGCCACAATTAGAAGCAGGACACCCAACAATAAACTATCGCCGATCATGCCGGGGCCCCCCAGGGGTGTGTCGTGAGTATACGCCCCACAAACGCCACCTTAAGAACTGTCAGTCCGTCGAGATCGGGTTCAGTGACGAAAGGGGGATTGACAATAAAAGGTTCCCCTCGCTCGAGACGTTGGGTACTACATTTCTACGGGTGCAGGAGTATGCCTCCTCAAATACTCGGGCGTCAAAACAAAAGAATGCCAAAAGAAT
Source organism: Procambarus clarkii (assembly GCF_040958095.1). Lineage (NCBI taxonomy): Eukaryota > Metazoa > Arthropoda > Malacostraca > Decapoda > Cambaridae > Procambarus > Procambarus clarkii. The sequence goes on from NC_091185.1 coordinate 22,284,555, forward strand.
GATCAAAACAGGCACAAGGTCAGCAAGAAATGACAACGCGAAAGGAGAAGAGGTGGGGAGAAAAACGAAACAAAAGGAAAAGGAAAAGGCATCCAGCAAAATTTGTGAGGACAGCAGCAGGAGCACAATGCTACAAAAGGACAGGGGACCGCCCCCAAGGAGCATCACACTCTGGCAGCCGCCCACCAAGCCCCCTCATGGCCGCAACAGCTGGACAGGGAGGGGGGTCTACAGGTACAAGAGTATGCCTCTTCAAACACCCAGGCATCAAAACAGAAGCAGGCCATAACAATAATCTAAACTGGCAAAAGGTCAGCTGGAAATGACAATGAGAAAGGAGAAGAGGGGGGAAGGGAGAAAAATGAAACACAAGGAAAAGGAAAAGTTATGGGGCATAATTTCAAGGCGACAACACCAGGAGCATAAGGTTACAAAAGGACAGAGGACTGTCCCATGGAGCAATACAATCTGGCAGCAGCCCACTAAGCCCCTGTACGACGACAATGGGCCGGATAGGGAAGGGGGGGGGGGTATTAAATTACTGCTTGTGGGCTTGCAGAGAGTGCTAGTCCAAAGCATGGGGCTTGTGCCCAACAATAGAATGTAAAATAACCGTTGGAAGGAAATTCTAAACAAGATTTATTAAACAAAGATTATCAATGAATATAAAAAGAAACATACCCTATTTGAACACTTCCTAAACTGAATATATTCCTACCTGAGGCAATTGGTAATTGACTACAAAACATAATGTGGATTCTACAACTGCAATAATTCAGACACAGATACCTTAAAATACCACAGCCAGGCCTAGATGTTCTGCCTCGGCTCCAGGGAGCAGTACCACCTCCAGTTGCTACCCAGTCCACACTGATTTATTTCTCCACTGACCTCGGTGAGGCTGACCTTAGCTCAGTTGCCAAATTAATCTTTGAAGAAGATTACTAACTAAAATCCTGTACTCGTCACTGAAGGTGATTTATTATTTCAAAACAATATGGAATTATCTAGATACTTGAGGCAGGCTAATTACAGTATTCAATAGCACTTGCATTTCACTAATTTACCTGCATTAACAAGCAAGCTGGTAGGTGCATATTTACCAAGTAACGAGATACCCTATTCTTACTGAAGTCTCCGTGGTGTAGTGGTAAGACACTCGCCTGGCGTTCCGCGAGCGCTATGTCATGGGTTCGTATCCTGGCCGGGAAGGATTTACTGGGCGCAAATCCTTAACTGTAGCCTCGGTTTAACGCAACAGTAAGATGTGTACTTGGATGAAAAAACGATTCTTCGCGGCAGGGGATCGTATTCCAGGGACCATAGGATTAAGGACTTGCCCGAAACGCTACGCGTACTAGTGGCTGTACAAGAATGTAACAACTCTTGTATATATCTCAAAAAAAAAAGTCACATACTGCTTTGAAAACATACGAGGCTTATTCCTTATTCTGAATTGACGTTAATTTTAACATAAGTACTTAAACACGATTGATTTTTCCAACTATTTCTTTAATACATGAATTATTCTCCTAGTTTGATGGCTCGACACAAGGTTCATGTGACGCTCCAGTTTTCTACACATGAGCTCTAATCCCTCGGGGGTTGGGGGAGAGGGTAACCCTAACCTTTCAGGTCAACTACCAACTCAATCCTACCACCTCACGCCATATTTTCACAAAGGGCACATCCTCCCTTCTAGTGAACTATAACATTAATGTTAGATATATGGTCTTCTATATTAACAGTTCTACTGTTACACCCTCACCCTCCCCTGGCTCCAAATCACCCATCAGCCCCTCACCTCTCCCATGGCTCCACACCAGCCCTGAACCCCTCACTCTCCTGTGGCTCCACACCACCCCTAAGCCCCTCACCCTCCCGTTGCTCCACACCAACCCTGAACCCCTCACCCTCCCGTGGCTCTACACCAACCCTGAACCCCTCACCCTCCCGTGGCTCTACACCAACCCTGAGCCCCTCACTCTCCTGTGGCTCCACACCACCCCTAAGCCCCTCACCCTCCCGTTGCTCCACACCAACCCTGAACCCCTCACCCTTCCGTGGTTCTACACCAACCCTGAGCCCCTCACCCTTCCATGGCTCCACACCACCCCTGAGCCCCCCCTCACACTCCCGTGGCTCCACACCTTCTCTGAGCCTCTCATCCTCTTATGGCTAAACACCTCCCCTGAGCTCCTCACCCTCCCATTGCTCCACACCTTCCCTGCGCCCCTCCACCTTCCCTCTGCCACTCCCTTCACTGCCCTTCACCACCTCTAGGCAGCTTATCACCTCTGCCCCTCACTATGCCTCTCTGCTCTTTGTCACCTCTCTACATCTCTGCCCTTCAGCTCCTCTTCCTCTTGGCTCTACTCTACCCCTAAACCCTCTTCTCTCAACCCACTTGTCCCCTCAGCCCCCACCTGCTCTCACCCCCCCCCCTTTCAACCTGCTATCCGTCCTCGTGCGGAAGATTATTATAGTCCGTCCAATATTGCTCGAGAACAGAAATGTATCTCATTAATTTCCTCCCTGCCACTCCGTGCTCTTGCACTGGAAAATGAGAACAAGTAAAGCATGAAATAAAAACTAAACTCCAGTGTATATACAGGTCAACATATACAGAAAATGTTCACAATCAATCATACACCTAAAATGCTGCACCTGACTTGTTCAAGGTTGAAGGCAGAGTCAAGTACATACGGTTAGCTATTAAAATGAATATAATGGCTAGTACAGTAATTCACACAAATGAATGCAACCTACAATTCACTGATGCAAGACTAATACTATTAGACTAAACTTAATTAAGCAGAGCCATCGCTCTCACAGAGATCACTAAACACATTTCCTCTCACCGTGCTGCTCCAGGACTAACTGACTAAAAACTGCGAACTTCAGCCTACATCCGGCCCGCATGCGAGGGAATGCGTTCGAGTGCTCTAGGCCTAGTAATTTCTCTACTTGGCTATCTCTCATAAAACTCTCATTCATTTACTGAGAAACTGTTAAGCAAAATCAAGCTAATCATTTATGGGACAACATCTTAGTAAATGAATCAGTACTAATTAATTACAAATAATCTAATATAAGTTCCTCAAACAGGACGTGGTGTAGGCCTGGCCTAGCTTTGCCTGCTGCCACGTGCACACAGACTGAGAGTAACATTACCGCTAAACAATAATACTAACTGAATATACCCTCACTGGCGATACTCTCACTTTCACCTATTACATATAATAGGTTCCTAACTGAAATCTAACACAAGAATAGCTGAAACTAAACATAAAGTGACATGGTAGCAGACCGCATGTCCGCCATGTCTGGGAGTAGGCTCTCGCTACTCTCAGCACTGGAATTTTGCACTATAACTAAACATTACATAGGAGGTTAAAACCTACTTGGGCAAAGCCTCATTCATCCACACATTTGACTGTATGACTCCAACGATCTACAACACATCTTGGTTCAAGAAAACATCAAGCAAACTCCAATGCATTCCTCTCACACACGACAGGTTGGTACTGCCTGACCCCAACATCTTGTCTCTCGCCTCAGGCTCTGGCTACCAGGCTCAGATTACCAACTTACTCCACATGACTTGCGCTCTTGGGCGCCCTCACGTATATCCATACCACACATGAATACTCGCTAGGTCACCCAAGAATACAAAAATAATACTTTCCCTCCTACAAATATTCTAAAAGGTACAATAAAAGGCAGGAACCTAGCATCTTATTTCATCTTATAAGGGATAATATACTTAATTATTATACGTAAACGCTATGAGTCATTTATTCATTCAATTAGATATAACAGGATCGTAACACTCCTCATCCATTGCTTGCCCCTTTATCCCTACTTTGTCCCTCGCCCACTCCTTGCCTCAGTCCCTACCCTTGCCTCTAGTCACCCTTTGCCCCTTGCACACCCCTGAATCTTACAACCCCTCTTCCCCCTTTCACCCTCTGTACTCACCTTTGCATCTCACATTCCCTCGGTCTCTTAGATCATTTTGCTTCTCAGACCCCCCTCTACCTTTCATTCTCCTTATGACTACACCAAACACTTCTCACCTCACAACTACTCAACACAGACTGGACCGCACTCAGCTCTCACTTGCTACCTACACCAATTGAAACAAATAGACAGAAGAGCTCTGTGAATTCTGGTAAGGGAGTATCCAAGAAGAGGGTTAGGATAGGGGTACACCAATGATGATCGGGCATAAAACAAGAGAGGAAATAAAAGAGAGTGTTAGTGTGATAGAACCTGATATAATTGCAACAGTGGAAAATTAAATAAATAAATTATATGATGTTGGAGGAAATTTTTCCAGGGGGATACCAGGTATTAAGGAAAGAGAGGACGCAGAGACGTTAAGGGAGAGTCCTAATTAACATATAATAATAGGAGTCTCCACTTTATTAGGAGTCCTAATAGATTCCTAATAAAGCAAACTGGCAGATCGAAATACAAAGAGATACACTGGCTCCATCATCAGGACTCTGACAGCAGATGGGAAGTGGATAGTTGTCCTGTTAATCTACAATCTTCCATTGAACAGAAGAATGCCCAGACAGGAATATGATGACAAAAAGAAGGTTCATGCACTCTGCAGTTCATGGATAGATGAACTGAAGAGGGCATCAGTAACCGCTCACAAAATGAAAGCAAACCTACAGTTCATTAGGGACCTAAATCACAGAGAGATTTACGGAATCGAGAAATTCCCCGTGGTGGAGAGGAAGATCCACCTTCTTCCACCCAGTCAAATACAAGTCTTCCACCCAGACAATGCCTGCCTTTGTATCAGAAAGGTGACACAAACCAGGCATCTCCTTTTCCAGTACAAACTCTGGATTACCCTCTAAACCATACTATACCTCCAGTGTCAGTTTAAAGTATGCTAGTATGAGGAATAACTCTCATTCCAGGAGAGTTATATGTTCTCCAGGATCTAAACAATCCTGCCCCCCTCCTTGTCTTTGAGAGTTCCACTCAGAGGTTACGTCAGCTTATCACACTCATTTTTCATTCTGCCCAAAATGCTATGCATGTTAGTGGCTTTAAAAGAATGTGAGAACAATAATGTTATATACTCTCTCATCGCAATGTATCTTCTTGTCTATATAAATAAAAATGGAAATGTTCGTTTGTTCAAAATCGCTAATCTCCGAACGTTCTTCACCGATTGCTTTGAAATTTTAACACATCGTTCCATTAACATACGAGCAGGTTTTTATATACATACTATATCGATATCCCGTCTGTGACGGAAAAAAAACTATGTTTTTTTTTTTTAAAACAGGGTTTTTCATATGTTTTTCATGTGAGGGAAATCTTCGAAGCCTCTTTACCGATTGCTTTGAAATTTTGACACAACGTTGCATTGGAATAGGCGATTGTTTTTATATGCCTACTATATACATGCCTCACCTGTGACAGGAAAAAACAGGCTTTTTTTTTAAAACAGCGCCATCTGTAAGACGTAGGAGCAACACACACTTTAATCTCCGAAATTTCTTCACCGATTGCTCTGAAATTTTGATACAACGTTCCATTCGAATACGTGCGTGTTTTTATATATCCTGCTATTTAGATAAACACATCTGTGGTAGGTAAAAACATGCTTTTTTTTTAAACAGCGCCACCTGTTGCACGTAAGACCAACACAAGCTGTTCAAAATATGTTACAATTCTATTTCAATGTTTCCGATTGCATTGAACTAATTTAATTTTTAAAGATTTTGATTTATTTTCATTTTTATTTAATTAAATTGTATGACATTGCGTTGGGATTGAGCTGTGTTGTGGGTATAGTTTATTTGCTTCTTTTTTCATTGTTTTTCATTTGTTTTTTTAGCTGTTCTTCCTATTTTTTTCATGTACAATTGGTGGTGAAATTGAGCTGTGTCGATTGATCTGAGTTTCAATTGAAAAATATCGTTAGTATTTTTTGTTTTTGTTTTGAAAACATGAAAATGGACAACACGTTTATTTCACAGCTGCAAATGTGCAACAAACAGCTATGAATCCACCGGCTACAACGTTAACTGCTTTCTTCACGTTATGTCAAAATTACGGGTTTGCGAAAACACTGTTGTCTTCGGAAGTGCCAACGTGTTACACATGGAATGCCATGTAGAAAATCATTTGAACGACTCAAACGAGGAGAGCGAGTAGACTGACAACTTGGCATATTCAAATAAACTACGATAGGCAGACATGCCTTTGCATCCTATGCATAGGATCCTAATCATCGGGATGAATGGTTCTTTCTTCACAAGTTGTTGGTAAATGTGCTCGGTACAACGTCTTTCCAGCAATTGAGATTTGTCAACATCGTAACACATGCCACTTCCCGTAGTAGATTGGAGAACGACCGACACTGGGATGTATGCATTAATGACGCGACCAACACGTCACATCCAAATAAAATTCGTGCATTGTTTGCAATTATATTGACCATCGGCTCTCCTTCATCTCCAACAGAGTTATGGGAGAAATATATCCACAAAAAATCGCTCGAGGTTCTTGATGCAAGATTTGCGTGGAAACATCAGACCATTTGGGAACGCATTAATATTGCTTGCAGGAGATTTCAGGCAAACATTACCTGTAATTACTCGATCAACACCAGCGGACGAAATAAATGCTTGCTTTAAATACTCTACTTTGTGGCCCGACGTAAAGACATTTAAGTTAACTCCAAATATGCGTGTTCAGCTGCAAAACGATCCATCAGCTGAGATATTCTCACATCAATTTCTGGAAATTGGGAACGTAAACGTGCCGGTTGATCTGACCACAGAATGAATTTCATTGCCTCATAACTTTTGCAATTTAGTGACGTCAAAAGAAGAATTGATTGAAAAAGTATTTCCCAATATTCAAACCAATTATAAGAATCATGATTGGCTGAGTGATCGAGATATTCTTGCGGGCCAAGAACAAAGACGTCTACGACCTTAATAATAATCACTATAACATACAAAGCGAGGCAGTCACATACAAGTCCGTCGACACTGTTGAGAAAGCAGATGAAGCGCTTAACTATCCAACAGAATTTTTGAATTCACTCGACCTGCCAGGGTCACCATCACACGTACGGCAATTGAAAATCGGCGTGCCAATTATCATGTTGCGTAATATCTAACAGCCAAAACTTTGCAACGCCACGAACCTTGCAGTAAAAAAAATAATCAGCGACGTCGTAGAAGCAACAATCTTGACAGGACCTTTAAAAGGGGAAGATGTCCTTCATTCCACGTATTCCTATGATTCCAATAGATATGCCATTTCAATTTAAGTGATTGTAATTTCCAATTCGATTGGCGTTTGCAATCATCATCAACAAGCTCAGGACCAATGTTTTGAATTGTGCAGTTTATATATCTAGACACGGATTGCTTCTCAAATGGACAATTATATGTTGCGTGTTCTAGAGCCGGCAAACCAGACAATCTCTATACCTCCACAGACAATGGAACAACAAAAAATATTGTATACCCACAAGCATTGTGAAATTAGACTTATTAGAAACGTGCGCTTTCTCTTTTCTTTCTTTCCCTTTTAACCAGACTGAGCCACAGCAACGTGTGTCGGGTACTGCTAGTATATAAATAAATAAATAAATAAAATAAATAAACATTCCACCACAACTAGCATGGGTGGTACACGAACAAGGGGACACAGGTGGAAACTGATTTACCCAAACGAGCCACAGAGAAATTGGAATTTTTTGAGTGTCAGAGTAATTAACAGATGGAATGAATTAGGCAGTGATGTGGTGGAGGCTGACTCCGTACCCAGTTTCAAATGTAGATATGATAGAGCCCAGTTGGCTCAGGAACCTGTACGCCAGTTGATTTACATTTGAGAGGCGAGACCAAAGAGCCGAAGCTCAAGCCCCACAAAGACAGCTAGGGGAGACAACTATGTAAATCCACCACTATGGGGGTGCAGCACTATCTTGTAGGCATGACACACTATAAAGTCTGCTATGCGACCACCTGGTTCGGTCGTCATTGTATTCAACTTAGCTACACTCAGACTTGTACACATTTCGGGTGTATATGAGGTCTCACAACCTGCATATTCTTCATAACCCACATGTCCTTTGTGGCAGTTTCTCTCAGCCAACAAGTCCTCTCCATAAAGAGATTCTCTTGTACATCTTTCTCTAATCTTAATGTGTCATCTCCTCCGTGAGATTCAAACTCTCATCGCTGAGTTCATCTGCGCCATCTCACCTTCTCTTATTTTCTGCATTCTGTCAACACTCAGAACACTTCTTTCTGTAAATCTTCGTTTCAGAACAGGTTCTCTTATGTCTCCAAGTGAACGAGGTATCAAGCAGTCTAGTGGGTTCACTCTCGATCTCTTGCAATGTGCACTCGACCCATTGGCTTTGGTCCCTCAATTCCAATCTCTCCCACATCGGATCCTATGTATTCCATTTGCCGAGTTAGACATCTACTGTCTGACCCTCTTCTGTCATCAACGCTACTGTCTTCAGCTCGTCAGTCTGTCACCTTCCATGACAATCTCCACTTTTCACTTCCATACTAATCTGCAACTTCATCCTCTTCAAATTCCATCGAACCTTTAACTCTCTCTTTATAACATCTGTTCTTTTCATTCAACTCTTCTTTGCTCCAACAAAGCTTCCTCAAGTACCAACTGTACTTGTTGCTCTGCCTCTCCTGGGGCGCTAACAAGCAACTCCTGTACATACCATCTCTTCCCACTTCTCCTCTTGGTCATTACTCTCCTTCACTGGCTGTCTGTGCAGCTTCCTTTGAAGTGTAAGAACTATATAATCTAACACCACTCAGCGCATCTTCTTCACACATTTCCTCTTGTGGAGAACTCGTTTCTCAGTTATTCTCTTTAGTGTGTTCGCATTTTTCCTCACAACTGTTCAACACGGATTACTACATGGTTCTGAACCATGTTTAGTGGGATTCCACTTCCTCCAATGTTTTCCTAGACTCCATCCAGCTACCCTCACTACATTTCCAGATGTTCCACCTCTATCTGTTCTCCAACTTAGTCATCCTCCAGGAAATCACAAGCTTGGAATCATAATAAGGATGCCGTTATTCTCTTCAATCACCTCCTCCAACTTGATCTTCTGCTCCACTATCAGGTTTGTTCCATCTACCTGTGCGGTCTGAGACGGTCTTACTTCAGACCTCTCTACGTTCCACCACCTCGAATTAGGTTTTCCTTGAGCAGCTCATATGCTTTCAACTCGGACTCAACCTCGAGTAGAGACGGCACTGCAAATCTCTCTTCAGTTATTCTAGTCTACAATCTCTGCCTCGGTCCATTCACAGGCAGAATAAACAATAATACCTTGATCCTCCAATTCATCTTCTTGGGTGCTTGCTACATCGATCTCCTCAGGGGTTTCATTTTCATCATTTTCCTCGTGACCCACATCCATCGTGGCGCTCATGATCGCATTGATCGTTCCATAGTGTTCTCCTGGTACAGGTATAACTGAGCACACTGCCATTAACACGTTAGCTGAAAAGTATCCAGACTTCAGTACCACATTAATACAGGTAAATAATTTTTTTTTTTTTTTGCAGGGATATTCCTGCACGGGCCCTAAGCCTTTTGCTGGCCCACTAGGTGTTGCTTGTTTCTGTTTTACTTCGGCGGAGTATGAGTATTTATGACTCGTATGGCCGGTTCAGTAAGGTTTTGCCATATGTGTTTAACAACTTCTACTCTGTTGAATCTAAGTTGAAATCTTAATGGGTTTGTAACTGTGTACTGTGTTAGATAATATGAGCCTTTGACCTGTATACTTATATCCTGTGGCTGCCTTTCAAAATTCTCTCCTCTATCAGGCTCCTTGCATTAGGCTTTGAGTTGCATCAGTATCTCTCAGTATATTTACCTTCTGTTCAGGTCGTCTCCCATACTAACCGAACCCTTGCTAATAAATGGATTGTATCTCTCGGTCAGTAGTGTTGTGTTTAGTGGCTCATGCCCTCTCATCCTCACGCATGGATGTCTGGTGTCATACACCGCGAGAGTCACTACTCTCCTGCCTTGCTCACAGTCTCGCATGATGTGGCCATATATGTTACAATTGTAACATCTCACCTGGAAGACATATCCTCATCCCCCTGGACGACTATATCCATCCTGATAATTCCCGTCATGGCTCTATCTTACTGAACTCGAGTTCCTCGGCCCTGGTGCACTACCCCCCCCCCACATGGTACTTGACTGGCATTTGAATACATGATAGTCTTTAATGCAACCTCTTCATCTCACTTTCTGTTGAAGCACATGACCTGAGGCTTATAGTTATTCTTTCTCCCACTCTGACCACTATAGCTTCTCTCTGTCAATGAGTTTTAAGGTTTATCAAAGTTTTGCCTTGAAAACTGCGTTATCATATCTGGCTCTGTCTGCAGCGTTCCTAATGTTTCTTAAGTCTTCCTCTTGTATCTGGAGTTTCGCTTCAGGATGAATCATCTCTAGGAACTTCTCCATCACCATCAATTGCTGTAACTCAGTATATGACCCTACTCCCACTGCTTCACTCCACCTTTGGAAACGTCGCTCCAAATCACTGTCTCTGCAATAGTGCTGACAGAAGCTTTCACTATCTCTCGAAAACGTTTCCCGTAAGCTTCGAGGGTTAAAAGGAAAGATCTCAGCACACTATTCATCACTGTCTAATAGTCCTGGTACTCCTCAAATGACAATTGAGTGTACGCTTCTCTTGCAGCACCTGTCAATCTTAACTGGACTAACTGAGCCCATTATTCTTGTGGCCCTGCTTGAGACCCTCCACTTTTTTCTAGTGTTCGAAGAAGGACTCTGATTCTTGTGGAGCAACCTGTGGAATAAACTTCTCTTGTGGATGTGACACACGGGAGGCTGCCTCTGGTATTCTGTGTTCAGCTATAGCCCTATTTGCTTTAATCTCCGTCTGTTCGGTCTTCTCTTCTTCTATCTCTTGTTCTAATTATAATTCTCGTAGTTTGGTCTTCTCTTTTTCTAGTTCATTTTTCATCGGCAGTTCCAATTGTAACTTTTCCAATTGGAATGGCCTTCCTTTATCCTCACGTTGCATTTGGAAATCTAATTGGAATCTCTTCAATCTACCATCACGGCTGCTTCTCTTGTCACTCCTGTTCGATGCCTGTGACCTTACCTCATTCCGACCCTTATCTTCGTCGGTATCATCAGCACCCCTTCCAGCTCCTTGCTCTGCCACCTCGCTCCTGACTCAGTTCTTTCAAGATCTCCTTCATTCCTGCCACCTTTGATGACATCACACAGATGCCGCACTTCTCTGCACTCTGTTCCTTCGTGCACCCTTCTACATCCTCAGGCTTCCCTGAATCAATATAACTCTGGACCCTATTCTTCTTGCTCTGTGATCTTTAAATAGGTGATAAATTATCCTGCTAATCACTTGAGGATGCGATAGTCCACTCTCCCAGACCCGGACCCCGTGTGCTGGAGGGTGGACTATCACATCCACGCTGAACCTTGGGTTGAAATCATCAACCACCAGTGTCACCTGTAACACTATGACGTCAGTGTGATATTCACGGATGTACTGTATGATGTCAATAATTCTATTTGCTAACTCCATTGCAGATCGATTACAGTATAGTGAAATGTTCTTCGAAGTGAGAACCTCTCCTCTTATAAGTCTCCTCTTACATATTCTCACAGAGACAAGAAGGAAAAGGCATTGAAACAAATTTACAGTTAATTCACAAAAAAAACACAAAATGCAACAAGATAAAAAGACCGGGAAGCGGAAGCGATCAAGCGGGAAGATCATGCCTCTCAGAGCTACTTGAGCACTATGACAGTCACTAAGGCATTAGAAGAAAAACAGAAAGCTGATGTGATATACACGGACTTCGCAAAGGTTTTCGATAAATGTGACCATGACGTGATAGCACACTAAATGAAGTCAATTTCTGATATGAGAATAAGGAAAAGCAGCGGTGCAAGGACTGAACCCTGAGTACAGAGCTTTTAACTGCGCTCGGACTAGATTTTATATGGTTGACTATTACTCGCTGAGTCCTGTTTGACAGAAAACTGAGTATCCAGCATCCTACTTTACCGGTTATTTACTAATTACCGGTTTATTGCCGGTTATTTACCGGTTTATTACCGGTTATTACCGGTTTATTTATTCTCATATCAGAACCGGTAAAGTAGGATGCTGGATACTCAGTTTTCTGTCAAACAGGACTCAGCGAGTAATAGTCAACCATATAAAATCTAGTCCGAGCGCAGTTAAAAGCTCTGTACTCAGGGTACAGTACTTGCACCGCTGCTTTTCCTTATTCTCATATCAGATATAGACAAAAATACATGTCACAGCTTCGTATCATCCTTAGCAGATGACACACAAATCAGTATAAAAATTACCTCGGCTGAAGACATTGAAAGACTTCAAGCTGATATTAATAAAGTTTTCGACTGGGCATCAGAAAATAACATGTTTAACAGTGATCAATTCCAGGTACTCAGGTACGGTAAAAATGAGGACCTTAAACATAATACAGGGTACAAAACACAATCAAATGTACCCTGTGACGGTAACGCGTTGGTGTTCGGCTGTTCAAAGCTAGGGGTATGGCCTCGTCACATAGAATTAAAAAAAATAGAAAATCTGGAACTTCGTCTGTGGTAAGGTAAGGAGAAGACACACAAAACACAAGTAAATTTTAACAATGGAATTTTAATTACGTTAAAGAAATCAAAACATGAATAAAGTGGACATACAAATTCGTATAATAAAATCAAATCAATCAAAATAATAAGAATAATCAAATGACAAAATGAAAGTTACGTTAAGACAAGTGAGTAAATAACAAGAAGTGCAAATAACGTAAATATTGGTGCAGGAATATTGGCTTCAAGCTATCACCTCTCTTAGTACACGAAAGCCACAGCTTAGTCTACCAAGAAGACGTGTTAACCGTATGAAAGCACTGAATATTCTGAAGACTGAGGTCGTGGCGGCCCCAGACATCAAGTAGTATGGTGGGTGGAGTGCAGTTGCAGCTAGACCGGCGGCCAATCAGCGAGGAGCCGGCAACAAGACAGGTAGTTTGGCGGTTTGAGGTGGAGCAGGTGTTCCTGGCTGCATACGTTTTGCTCTATGGCAAACCTTGGAGATGTTGTTGTCGTTGTTGGACATTTCTTCCATAGTAGTTTTATATATTTGTAGCGACGTATTTTTGGAGGGAAGAGCAGGCTCAATCTCTTGAAGGAGATTATCGTCACAACCCATAGTAGGAAAACAACTCTAAAGGATTTGGGAATAATGATGTCTGACGACCTAACATTTAGGGAGCATAACCAAAGCACCTTAATTATTGGGATCGTCTCAAAGCCCTCCAAATGTTCTCACTTGAAAGAAGACGAGAGAAATATCAAATAGTATATACGTGGAAGATAATGGAGGGCCAAGTACCGAATCTACACAGTAAAATAACAACTGTACTGGAGTGAACGATATGGAAGAAAATGCAGAATAGAACCTAGTGAAGAGCAGGGGATGCCATAGGCACAGAGAACACTGTATAAACATCAGAGGTACGTGGTTGTTCAACACCCTCCCAGCGAGCATAAGAAATATTGCCGGAACAACCGTGGACATCTTCAAGAGGAAACTAGATTTATTCCTCCAACGAGTGCCGGATCAACCGGGCTGTGGTGGGTATGTGGGCCTGCGGGCCGCTCCAAGCAACAGCCTTCTCACTTCTCCAGCCTACGAGCTGCACATCGAGTCAGCTATCGATCGGTCTGTGTGCATGGGAACAGAGCACCAATCTTTCTTCCATGTCATGGGAAGGCTGAACAAAAACACTGTGGCCTCGCCTCTCTCCACCAACGAGGAGGCGACAAACCACACGGCACCTCGGATGCATTTCCGACGGTTCCTTTCATATAAAAGGGGTGGCGCCGAGGAAAATAAGACTCGCGTCCCTACCAAAACAAAATACACTGGACCAAAACACACCTGGAAAACACACTGGACCAAACTCTCACAAGTCAAGCCTGGCCTCGGGCCGGGCTTAGGGAGTAGAACTTCAAAGAACCCCATCAACCAGGTATCAACCCCATCAACTAGATATGAAATTCTCCAGTCAATCCTTTAATGCATCACTGCAGACTATTTTCCACAACCTGTGATGATGATCCTCATTAAAATCTATTGATATAAGCACATTCCCCAGATGTCTGAGTTGACCTCAGATCTACAACAGGACATATTTATATGTTTCTTCAACACTACAACACAATATATCACCATCACAATCACGGGAATGACAAACATACAAAACAATCAACAACCAATCACACACTGGACCAGGGGACAGATGCAGGAGCACTCACTGGACCAGGGGACAGATGCAGGAGCACACACTGGACCAGGGGACAGATACAGGAGCACACACTGGACCAGGGGACAAATACAGGAGCACACACTGGACCAGGGGACAGATGCAGGAGCACACACTGGACCAGGGGACAGATGCAGGAGCACACACTGGACCAGGGGACAGATACAGGAGCACACACTGGACCAGGGGACAGATGCAGGAGCACACACTGGACCAGGGGACAGATGCAGGAGCACACACTAGACCAGGGGACAGATGCAGGAGCACACACTGGACCAGGGGACAGATGCAGGAGCACACACTGGACCTGAGGAGCACACACTGGACCAGAGGAGCAAACACTGGACCAGAGGAGCAAACACTGGACCAGAGGAGCAAACACTGGACCAGGGGACAGATACAGGATCACACACTGGACCTGAGGAGCACACACTGGACCAGAGGAGCAAACACTGGACCAGAGGAGCACACACTGGACCAGAGGAGCACACACTGGACCAGAGGAGCACACACTGGACCAGAGGAGCAAACACTGGACCAGGGGACAGATACAGGAGCACACACTGGACCTGAGGAGCACACACTGGACCAGAGGAGCAAACACTGGACCAGAGGAGCACACACTGGACCAGAGGAGCACACACTGGACCAGAGGAGCACACACTGGACCAGAGGAGCACACACTGGACCAGAGGAGCACACACTGGACCAGAGGAGCACACACTGGACCAGAGGAGCACACACTGGACCAGAGGAGTACACACTGGACCAGAGGAGCACACACTGGACCAGAGGAGCACACACTGGACCAGAGGAGCACACACTGGACCAGAGGAGCACACACAGGACCAGAGGAGCACACACACTGGACCAGAGGAGCACACACTGGACCAGAGGAGCACACACTGGACCAGAGGAGCACACACTGGGCCAGAGGAGCACACCCTGGACCAGAGGAGCACACACTGGACCAGAGGAGCACACACTGGACCAGAGGAGCACACACTGGACCAGAGGAGCACACACTGGGCCAGAGGTGCACACCCTGGACCAGAGGAGCACACACTGGACCAGAGGAGCACACACTGGACCAGTGGAGCACACACTGGACCAGAAGAACAAACACTGGACCTGACGAGCACACACTGGACCAGAGGAGCACACACTGGATCAGAGGAATACTCACACTGGATCAGAGGAATACTCACACTGGATCAGCGAAACACACTGGACCAGAGGAGCACACACTGGACCAGAGGAGCACACACTGGACCAGAGGAGCGCACACTGGACCAGAGGAGCACACACTGGACCTGAGGAGCTCACACTGGACCAGAGGAGCACACACTGGACCTGAGGAGCGCACACTGGGCCAGAGGAACACACACTGAAAAGGAAGAATACACGCTGGACTTGAAAAGCGCACATAGGACCAGCGGAGCACATATTGGACCATAGGACCACAAACTGGGGCCAGAGGAGCACACACTGGTCCAGAGGAATACACACTGGATCTGAGAAGCACACACTGGACCAGAGGAAAACACACTGAATCAAAGGAACACACACACTGGAGCTGAGGAGGTCACACTGGACCAGAGTAACACACACTGAATCAAAGGAACATACACTGGACAAGAGGAGCACACACTGGACCATTGGATCACACACTGGGCCAGAGGAATACACACCTGACCTGAGGAGTACATACTGGACAATAGGACCACTCAATGGGCCTGAAGAGCACACACTGAACTTGAGGAGCATACAATAGACCAGAGGAGCATATACTGGATCATAGGACCACTCAGTGGGCCGAAGGAGCGCACACTGGACCTGAGGAGCGCACACTGAACCAGAGGAGCACACACTGGACCAGCGAAACACACACCGGTCAAGAGGAGCACACACAGAAGCAGAGGAACACACTTGACCAGTGGATCACTCACTGGACGAGAGGAGCACACATTGGACGAGAGGAGCACACACTGGACCAGAGGAGCACACGCTGGACCAGAGGAGCACACGCTGGACCAGAGGAGCACACACTGGACCAGAGAAGAACACACTAAACTCGAGGAGCACACACTGGACCAGTGGAGCATACACTTGACCAGAGGAAAACACACTAGATCAGAGGAGGACACATTGGAACAAAGAAGCACACACTGGACCAGAGGAACACACACTGGACCAGAGAAGCACACACTGGACGAGAGGAGCACACACTGGACCAAAGGAGCACACATTGGACCAGAGGAGCATACACTGGATTAGAGAAATGCACACTGGACCAGACGAGGCATACTGGACTAGAGGAGCACCAACGTGACCAGAGGAGTGCACACTGGACCAGAGGAACACACACTGGACCAGAGAAACACACACTGGACCAGAGGAACACACACTGAACCAGAGGAACACACACTGGACGAGAGGAACACACACTGGACCAGAGGAACAAACACTGGACCAGAGGAACACACACTGGACCAGAGGAACACACACTGGACCAGAGGAACAAACACTGGACCAGAGGAACACACACTGAACCAGAGGAACACACACTGGACCAGAGGAACACACACTGGACCAGAGGAACACACACTGAACCAGAGGAACACACACTGAACCAGAGGAACACACACTGAACCAGAGGAACACACACTGGACCAGAGGAACACACACTGGACCAGAGGAACACACACTGGACCAGAGGAACACACACTGGACCAGAGGAACACACACTGAACCAGAGGAACACACACTGAACCAGAGGAACACACACTGGACCAGAGGAACACACACTGGACCAGAGGAACAAACACTGGACCAGAGGAACACACACTGAAGCAGAGGAACACACACTGAACCAGAGGAACACACACTGAACCAGAGGAACACACACTGAACCAGAGGAACACACACTGGACCAGAGGAACACACACTGGACCAGAGGAACCGACACTGGACCAGAGGAACACACACTGGACCAGAGGAACACACACTGAACCAGAGGAACACACACTGAACCAGAGGAACACACACTGGACCAGAGGAACACACACTGGACCAGAGGAACAAACACTGGACCAGAGGAACACACACTGAACCAGAGGAACACACACTGCACGAGAGGAACACACACTGGACGAGAGGAACACACACTGAACCAGAGGAACACACACTGGACCAGAGGAACACACACTGGACCAGAGGAACAAACACTGGACCAGAGGAACACACACTGGACCAGAGGAACACACACTGGACCAGAG
Organism: Procambarus clarkii; assembly: GCF_040958095.1. NCBI lineage: Eukaryota > Metazoa > Arthropoda > Malacostraca > Decapoda > Cambaridae > Procambarus > Procambarus clarkii. The sequence goes on from NC_091185.1 coordinate 22,302,253, forward strand.
GAACACACACCTAATCATAGGATCACACACTGTACTAGAGGAACACTCACAAGACCAGAGGAGCACACACTGGACCAGAACCAGAGGAGCACACACTGGACCACAGGAGCACACACTGGACGAGAGGAACACTCACACTGGAACAAAATAGCACATATTGGAACAGAGGAGCACACACTGAACTAGAGGAGCACTCACTGGACCAGAGGAGCACACACTGGACTAGAGGAATGCACACTAGACCAGACGAGGCACTCTGGACCAGAGGAGTGCACACTGGACCAGAGGAGTGTACATTGGACCAGAGCAGCACACACTGGACCAGGGGAGTGCACATTGGACCAGAGCTGCACACAATAGACCAGAGGAACAGACACTGGACCAGAGGAGCACACACTGTACCACAGGAACACACACTAGACCAGCGGAGCCCGCATTGGACCAGAGAAGCACACACTGGACCAGAACCAGAGGAGCACACACTGGATCAGAGGAGCACACACTGGAGCAGAGAACACACACTGAACCAGAGGACTACACACAGGACCACAGGAACACACCTGTGACTGTTCACTGGTCGTCAGCAGTCATAGGGTGCCATTAGTCACAGGTGGTCAACAGTGAATTTGTGACAGTTGACAACAGTTGTCAACAGGCTAGGCGACAGGTCGTTAAGTCATGGGAAGTTAAGCCCCCGGTCGTCAAGAGTCCTGAGTGGTCAAGAGTCTGTGGTCGTGTCAAGTTCCGGGTCGTCAGGAGTCCCCAGGTGGTGAAGAGTCCCGGGTGGTGAAGAGTCCCCGGGTGGTGAAGAGTCCCCGGGTGGTGAAGAGTCCCGGGTGGTGAAGAGTCCCTGGGTGGTGAAGAGTCCCGGGTGGTGAAGAGTCCCTGGGTGGTGAAGAGTCCCGGGTGGTGAAGAGTCCCCGGGTGGTGAAGAGTCCCCGGGTGGTGAAGAGTCCCTGGGTGGTGAAGAGTCCCGGGTGGTGAAGAGTCCTCGGGTGGTGAAGAGTCCCCGGGTGGTGAAGAGTCCCCGGGTGGTGAAGAGTCCCCGGGTGGTGAAGAGTCCCCAGGTGGTGAAGAGTCCCCAGGTGGTGAAAAGTCCCCGTGTGGTGAAGAGTCCCCGGGTGGTGAAGAGTCCCTGGGTGGTGAAGAGTCCCCGGGTGGTGAAGAGTCCCGGGATTTGAAGAGTCCCCGGGTGGTGAAGAGTCCCGGGTGGTGAAGAGTCCCCGGGTGGTGAAGAGTCCCCGGGTGGTGAAGAGTCCCCGGGTGGTGAAGAGTCCCCGGGTGGTGAAGAGTCCCCAGGTGGTGAAGAGTCCCCAGGTGGTGAAGAGTCCCCGGGTGGTGAAGAGTCCCCGGGTGGTGAAGAGTCCCCGGGTGGTGAAGAGTCCCCGGGTGGTGAAGAGTCCCCAGGTGGTGAAGAGTCCCCGGGTGGTGAAGAGTCCCCGGGTGGTGAAGAGTCCCCAGGTGGTGAAGAGTCCCCGGGTGGTGAAGAGTCCCCGGGTGGTGAAGAGTCCCCGGGTGGTGAGGAGTCCCCGGGTGGTGAAGAGTCCCCGGGTGGTGAAGAGTCCCTAGGTAGTGAAGAGTCCCCGAGGTGGTGATGAGTCCCCAGGGTGGTGAAGAGTCCCCGGGTGGTGAAGAGTCCCCGGGTGGTGAAGAGTCCCGGGTGGTGAAGAGTCCCCGGGTGGTGAAGAGTCCCCAGGGTGGTGAAGAGTCCCCGGGTGGTGAAGAGTCCCCGGGTGGTGAAGAGTCCCCGGGTGGTGAAGAGTCCCCAGGTGGTGAAGAGTCCCCGGGTGGTGAAGAGTCCCCGGGTGGTGAAGAGTCCCCGGGTGGTGAAGAGTCCCCGGGTGGTGAAGAGTCCCCGGGTGGTGAAGAGTCCCCGGGTGGTGAAGAGTCCCCGGGTGGTGAAGAGTCCCCGGGTGGTGAAGAGTCCCCGGGTGGTGAAGAGTCCCCAGGTGGTGAAGAGTCCCCGGGTGGTGAAGAGTCCCCGGGTGGTGAAGAGTCCCCGGGTGGTGAAGAGTCCCCAGGGTGGTGAAGAGTCCCCGGGTGGTGAAGAGTCCCCGGGTGGTGAAGAGTCCCCGGGTGGTGAAGAGTCCCCGGGTGGTGAAGAGTCCCCAGGTGGTGAAGAGTCCCCGGGTGGTGAAGAGTCCCCGGGTGGTGAAGAGTCCCCGGGTGGTGAAGAGTCCCCGGGTGGTGAAGAGTCCCCGGGTGGTGAAGAGTCCCCAGGGTGGTGAAGAGTCCCCGGGTGGTGAAGAGTCCCCGGGTGGTGAAGAGTCCCCGGGTGGTGAAGAGTCCCCGGGTGGTGAAGAGTCCCCGGGTGGTGAAGAGTCCCCGGGTGGTGAAGAGTCCCCGGGTGGTGAAGAGTCCCCGGGTGGTGAAGAGTCCCCAGGGTGGTGAAGAGTCCCCGGGTGGTGATGAGTCCCCGGGTGGTGAAGAGTCCCCGGGTGGTGAAGAGTCCCCGGGTGGTGAAGAGTCCCCGGGTGGTGAAGAGTCCCCAGGGTGGTGAAGAGTCCCCGGGTGGTGAAGAGTCCCTGGGTGGTGAAGAGTCCCCGGGCGGTGAAGAGTCCCCGGGTGGTGAAGAGTCCCCAGGGTGGTGAAGAGTCCCCGGGTGGTGAAGAGTCCCCGGGTGGTGAAGAGTCCCCGGGTGGTGAAGAGTCCCCGGGTGGTGAAGAGTCCCCGGGTGGTGAAGAGTCCCCGGGTGGTGAAGAGTCCCCGGGTGGTGAAGAGTCCCCGGGTGGTGAAGAGTCCCCGGGTGGTGAAGAGTCCCGGGTGGTGAAGAGTCCCGGGTGGTGAAGAGTCCCCGGGTGGTGAAGAGTCCCCGGGTGGTCAAGAGTCCCCGGGTGGTGAAGAGTCCTCAGGTGGTGAAGAGTCCCGGGTGGTGAAGAGTCCCCTGGTGGTGAAGAGTCCCCGGGTGGTGAAGAGTCCCCGAGTGGTGAAGAGTCCCCGGGTGGTGAAGAGTCCCCGAGTGGTGAAGAGTCCCCGGGTGGTGAAGAGTCCCCAGGTGGTGAAGAGTCCTCGGGTGGTAAAGAGTCCCCGGGTGGTGAAGAGTCCCCGGGTGGTGAAGAGCCCCGGGTGAAGAGTCCCGGGTGGTGAAGAGTCCCCAGGTGGTGAAGAGTCCCCGGGTGGTGAAGAGTCCCCGGATGGTGAAGAGTCCCCGGGATGGTGAAGAGTCCCCGGGTGGTGAAGAGTCCCCGGGTGGTGAAGAGTCCCCGGGTGGTGAAGAGTCCCCGGGTGGTGAAGAGTCCCCGGGTGGTGAAGAGTCCCCGGGTGGTGAAGAGTCCCCGGGTGGTGAAGAGTCCCCGGGTGGTGAAGAGTCCCCGGGTGGTGAAGAGTCCCCGGGTGGTGAAGAGTCCCCGGGTGGTGAAGAGTCCCCGGGTGGTGAAGAGTCCCCGGGTGGTGAAGAGTCCCCGGGTGGTGAAGAGTCCCCGGGTGGTGAAGAGTCCCCGGGTGGTGAAGAGTCCCCGGGTGGTGAAGAGTCCCCGGGTGGTGAAGAGTCCCCGGGTGGTGAAGAGTCCCCGGGTGGTGAAGAGTCCCCGGGTGGTGAAGAGTCCCCGGGTGGTGAAGAGTCCCCGGGTGGTGAAGAGTCCCCGGGTGGTGAAGAGTCCCCGGGTGGTGAAGAGTCCCCGGGTGGTGAAGAGTCCCCGGGTGGTGAAGAGTCCCCGGGTGGTGAAGAGTCCCCGGGTGGTGAAGAGTCCCCGGGTGGTGAAGAGTCCCCGAGTGGTGAAGAGTCCCCGGGTGGTGAAGAGTCCCCGGGTGGTGAAGAGTCCCCGGATGGTGAAGAGTCCCCGGGTGGTAAAGAGTCCCCGGGTGGTGAAGAGTCCTCGGGTGGTAAAGAGTCCCCGGGTGGTGAAGAGTCCCCGGGTGGTGAAGAGTCCCCGGGTGGTGAAGAGTCCCCGGGTGGTAAAGAGTCCCCGGGTGGTAAAGAGTCCCCGGGTGGTGAAGAGTCCCCGGGTGGTAAAGAGTCCCCGGGTGGTAAAGAGTCCCCGGGTGGTGAAGAGTCCCCGGGTGGTGAAGAGTCCACGGGTGGTGAAGAGTCCCCGGGTGGTAAAGAGTCCCCGGGTGGTGAAGAGTCCCCGGGTGGTAAAGAGTCCCCGGGTGGTAAAGAGTCCCCGGGTGGTAAAGAGTCCCCGGGTGGTAAAGAGTCCCCAGGTGGTGCAGAGTCCCCGGGTGGTGAAGAGTCCCCGGGTGGTGAAGAGTCCCCGGATGGTGAAGAGTCCCCGGGTGGTGAAGATTCCCCAGGTGGTGAAGAGTCCTCGGGTGGTAAAGAGTCCCCGGGTGGTGAAGAGTCCCCGGATGGTGAAGAGTCCCCGGGTGGTAAAGAGTCCCCGGGTGGTGAAGAGTCCCCGGGTGGTAAAGAGTCCCCGGGTGGTGAAGAGTCCCCGGGTGGTGAAGAGCCCCGGGTGAAGAGTCCCGGGTGGTGAAGAGTCCCCAGGTGGTGAAGAGTCCCCGGGTGGTGAAGAGTCCCCGGATGGTGAAGAGTCCCCGGATGGTGAACAGTCCCCGGGTGGTAAAGAGTCCCCGGGTGGTGAAGAGTCCTCGGGTGGTAAAGAGTCCCCGGGTGGTGAAGAGTCCCCGGGTGGTGAAGAGTCCCCGGGTGGTGAAGAGTCCCCGGGTGGTAAAGAGTCCCCGGGTGGTGAAGAGTCCCCGGGTGGTAAAGAGTCCCCGGGTGGTAAAGAGTCCCCGGGTGGTAAAGAGTCCCCGGGTGGTGAAGAGTCCCCGAGTGGTGAAGAGTCCCCGGGTGGTGAAGAGTCCCCGGGTGGTGAAGAGTCCCAGGTGGTGAAGAGTCCCCGGGTGGTGAAGAGTCCCCGGGTGGTAAAGAGTCCCCGGGCGGTGAAGAGTCCTCGGGTGGTAAAGAGTCCCCGGGCGGTGAAGAGTCCTCGGGTGGTGAAGAGTCCCCGGGTGGTGAAGAGTCCCCGGGTGGTAAAGAGTCCCCGGGTGGTGAAGAGTCCCCGGGTGGTAAAGAGTCCCCAGGTGGTGAAGAGTCCCCGGGTGGTAAAGAGTCCCCGGGTGGTAAAGAGTCCCCGGGTGGTGAAGAGTCCCCGAGTGGTGAAGAGTCCCCGGGTGGTGAAGAGTCCCCGGGAGGTGAAGAGTCCCCGGATGGTGAAGAGTCCCCGGGTGGTAAAGAGTCCCCGGGTGGTGAAGAGTCCTCGGGTGGTAAAGAGTCCCCGGGTGGTGAAGAGTCCCCGGGTGGTGAAGAGTCCCCGGGTGGTGAAGAGTCCCCGGGTGGTAAAGAGTCCCCGGGTGGTAAAGAGTCCCCGGGTGGTAAAGAGTCCCCGGGTGGTAAAGAGTCCCCGGGTGGTGAAGAGTCCCCGGGTGGTGAAGAGTCCCCGGGTGGTAAAGAGTCCCCGGGTTGTAAAGAGTCCCCGGGTGGTAAAGAGTCCCCGGGTGGTGAAGAGTCCCCGGGTGGTGAAGAGTCCCCGGGTGGTGAAGAGTCCCCGGGTGGTAAAGAGTCCCCGGGTGGTAAAGAGTCCCCAGGTGGTGCAGAGTCCCCGGGTGGTGAAGAGTCCCCGGGTGGTGAAGAGTCCCCGGATGGTGAAGAGTCCCCGGGTGGTGAAGATTCCCCGGGTGGTGAAGAGTCCTCGGGTGGTAAAGAGTCCCCGGGTGGTGAAGAGTCCCCGGATGGTGAAGAGTCCCCGGGTGGTAAAGAGTCCCCGGGTGGTGAAGAGTCCCCGGGTGGTGAAGAGTCCCCGGGTGGTGAAGAGCCCCGGGTGAAGAGTCCCGGGTGGTGAAGAGTCCCCAGGTAGTGAAGAGTCCCTGGGTGCTGAAGAGTCCCGGGTGGTGAAGAGTCCCCGAGTGGTGAAGAGTCCCCGGATGGTGAACAGTCCCCGGGTGGTAAAGAGTCCCCAGGTGGTGAAGAGTCCTCGGGTGGTAAAGAGTCCCCGGGTGGTGAAGAGTCCCCGGGTGGTGAAGAGTCCCCGGGTGGTGAAGAGTCCCCGGGTGGTAAAGAGTCCCCGGGTGGTGAAGAGTCCCCGAGTGGTGAAGAGTCCCCGGGTGGTGAAGAGTCCCCGAGTGGTGAAGAGTCCCCGGGTGGTGAAGAGTCCCCAGGTGGTGAAGAGTCCTCGGGTGGTAAAGAGTCCCCGGGTGGTGAAGAGTCCCCGGGTGGTGAAGAGCCCCGGGTGAAGAGTCCCGGGTGGTGAAGAGTCCCCAGGTGGTGAAGAGTCCCCGGGTGGTGAAGAGTCCCCGGATGGTGAAGAGTCCCCGGATGGTGAACAGTCCCCGGGTGGTAAAGAGTCCACGGGTGGTGAAGAGTCCTCGGGTGGTAAAGAGTCCCCGGGTGGTGAAGAGTCCCCGGGTGGTGAAGAGTCCCCGGGTGGTGAAGAGTCCCCGGGTGGTAAAGAGTCCCCGGGTGGTGAAGAGTCCCCGGGTGGTAAAGAGTCCCCGGGTGGTAAAGAGTCCCCGGGTGGTAAAGAGTCCCCGGGTGGTGAAGAGTCCCCGAGTGGTGAAGAGTCCCCGGGTGGTGAAGAGTCCCCGGGTGGTGAAGAGTCCCGGGTGGTGAAGAGTCCCCGGGTGGTGAAGAGTCCCCGGGTGGTAAAGAGTCCCCGGGCGGTGAAGAGTCCTCGGGTGGTAAAGAGTCCCCGGGTGGTGAAGAGTCCCCGGGTGGTGAAGAGTCTCTGGGTGGTAAAGAGTCCCCGGGTGGTAAAGAGTCCCCGGGTGGTGAAGAGTCCCCGGGTGGTAAAGAGTCCCCGGGTGGTAAAGAGTCCCCGGGTGGTGAAGAGTCCCCGAGTGGTGAAGAGTCCCCGGGTGGTGAAGAGTCCCCGAGTGGTGAAGAGTCCCCGGGTGGTGAAGAGTCCCCAGGTGGTGAAGAGTCCTTGGGTGGTAAAGAGTCCCCGGGTGGTGAAGAGTCCCCGGGTGGTGAAGAGCCCCGGGTGAAGAGTCCCGGGTGGTGAAGAGTCCCCAGGTGGTGAAGAGTCCCCGGGTGGTGAAGAGTCCCCGGATGGTGAAGAGTCCCCGGATGGTGAACAGTCCCCGGGTGGTAAAGAGTCCACGGGTGGTGAAGAGTCCTCGGGTGGTAAAGAGTCCCCGGGTGGTGAAGAGTCCCCGGGTGGTGAAGAGTCCCCGGGTGGTGAAGAGTCCCCGGGTGGTAAAGAGTCCCCGGGTGGTGAAGAGTCCCCGGGTGGTAAAGAGTCCCCGGGTGGTAAAGAGTCCCCGGGTGGTAAAGAGTCCCCGGGTGGTGAAGAGTCCCCGAGTGGTGAAGAGTCCCCGGGTGGTGAAGAGTCCCCGGGTGGTGAAGAGTCCCGGGTGGTGAAGAGTCCCCGGGTGGTGAAGAGTCCCCGGGTGGTAAAGAGTCCCCGGGCGGTGAAGAGTCCTCGGGTGGTAAAGAGTCCCCGGGTGGCGAAGAGTCCCCGGGTGGTGAAGAGTCTCTGGGTGGTAAAGAGTCCCCGGGTGGTAAAGAGTCCCCGGGTGGTGAAGAGTCCCCGGGTGGTAAAGAGTCCCCGGGTGGTAAAGAGTCCCCGGGTGGTGAAGAGTCCCCGAGTGGTGAAGAGTCCCCGGGTGGTGAAGAGTCCCCGGGTGGTGAAGAGTCCCGGGTGGTGAAGAGTCCCCGGGTGGTGAAGAGTCCCCGGATGGTGAAGAGTCCCCGGGTGGTAAAGAGTCCCCGGGTGGTGAAGAGTCCTCGGGTGGTAAAGAGTCCCCAGGGTGGTGAAGAGTCCCCTGGGTGGTGAAGAGTCCCCGGGTGGTGAAGAGTCCCCGGGTGGTAAAAAGTCCCCGGGTGGTGAAGAGTCCCCGGGTGGTAAAGAGTCCCCGGGTGGTAAAGAGTCCCCGGGAGGTAAAGAGTCCCCGGGTGGTGAAGAGTCCCCGAGTGGTGAAGAGTCCCCGGGTGGTGAAGAGTCCCCGGGTGGTGAAGAGTCCCGGGTGGTGAAGAGTCCCCGGGTGGTGAAGAGTCCCCGGGTGGTAAAGAGTCCCCGGGCGGTGAAGAGTCCTCGGGTGGTAAAGAGTCCCCGGGTGGTGAAGAGTCCCCGGGTGGTGAAGAGTCTCTGGGTGGTAAAGAGTCCCCGGGTGGTAAAGAGTCCCCGGGTGGTGAAGAGTCCCCGGGTGGTAAAGAGTCCCCGGGTGGTAAAGAGTCCCCGGGTGGTGAAGAGTCCCTGAGTGGTGAAGAGTCCTCGGGTGGTAAAGAGTCCCCGGGAGGTGAAGAGTCCCCGGGTGGTGAAGAGTCCCCGGGTGGTGAAGAGTCCCCGGGTGGTAAAGAGTCCCCGGGTGGTAAAGAGTCCCCGGGTGGTGAAGAGTCCCCGGGTGGTGAAGAGTCCCCGGGTGGTGAAGAGTCCCCGGGTGGTGAAGAGTCCCCGGGTGGTAAAGAGTCCCCGGGTGGTAAAGAGTCCCCGGGTGGTAAAGAGTCCCCGGGTGGTGAAGAGTCCCCGGGTGGTGAAGAGTCCCCGGGTGGTGAAGAGTCCCCGGGTGGTAAAGAGTCCCCGGGTGGTGAAGAGTCCCCGGGTGGTAAAGAGTCCCCGGGTGGTAAAGAGTCCCCGGGTGGTAAAGAGTCCCCAGGTGGTGCAGAGTCCCCGGGTGGTTAAGAGTCCCCGGATGGTGAAGAGTCCCCGGGTGGTGAAGATTCCCCGGGTGGTGAAGATTCCCCGGGTGGTGAAGAGTCCTCGGGTGGTAAAGAGTCCCCGGGTGGTGAAGAGTCCCCGGATGGTGAAGAGTCCCCGGGTGGTAAAGAGTCCCCGGGTGGTGAAGAGTCCCCGGGTGGTGAAGAGTCCCCGGGTGGTGAAGAGCCCCGGGTGAAGAGTCCCGGGTGGTGAAGAGTCCCCAGGTAGTGAAGAATCCCTGGGTGGTGAAGAGTCCCGGGTGGTGAAGAGTCCCCGAGTGGTGAGGAGTCCCCGGATGGTGAACAGTCCCCGGGTGGTAAAGAGTCCCCAGGTGGTGAAGAGTCCTCGGGTGGTAAAGAGTCCCCGGGTGGTGAAGAGTCCCCGGGTGGTGAAGAGTCCCCGGGTGGTAAAGAGTCCCTGGGTGGTAAAGAGTTCCCGGGTGGTGAAGATTCCCCGGGAGGTAAAGAGTCCCCGGGTGGTAAAGTCCCCGGGTGGTGAAGATTCCCCGAGTGGTGAAGAGTCCCCGGGTGGTGAAGAGTCCCCGGGTGTTGAAGAGTCCCGGGTGGTAAAGAGTCCTCGGGTGGTGAAGAGTCCCCGGGTGGTAAAGAGTCCCCGGGTGGTGAAGAGTCCCCGAGTGGTGAAGAGTCCCCGGGTGGTGAAGAGTCCCCGGGTGGTGAAGAGTCCCGGGTGGTGAAGAGTCCCCGTGTGGTGAAGAGTCCCCGGATGGTGAAGAGTCCCCGGGTGGTAAAGAGTCCCCGGGTGGTGAAGAGTCCTCGGGTGGTAAAGAGTCCCCGGGTGGTGAAGAGTCCCCGGATGGTGAAGAGTCCCCGGGTGGTGAAGAGTCCCCGGGTGGTAAAGAGTCCCCGGGTGGTAAAGAGTCCCCGGGTGGTGAAGAGTCCTCGGGTGGTAAAGAGTCCCCGGGTGGTGAAGAGTCCCCGGATGGTGAAGAGTCCCCGGGTGGTGAAGAGTCCCCGGGTGGTAAAGAGTCCCCGGGTGGTAAAGAGTCCCCGGGTGGTGAAGAGTCCCCGGGTGGTGAAGAGTCCCCGGGTGGTAAAGAGTCCCCGGGTGGTAAAGAGTCCCCGGGTGGTGAAGAGTCCCCGGGTTGTAAAGAGTCCCCGGGTGGTAAAGAGTCCCCGGGTGGTAAAGAGTCCCCGGATGGTGAAGAGTCCCCGGGTGGTGAAGAGTCCCCGGGTGGTGAAGAGTCCCCGGGTGGTAAAGAGTCCCCGGGTGGTGAAGAGTCCCCGGGTGGTGAAGAGTCCCCGGGTGGTAAAGAGTCCCCGGGTGGTGAAGAGTCCCCAGGTAGTGAAGAGTCCCCGGGTGGTGAAGAGTCCCGGGTGGTGAAGAGTCCCCGGATGGTGAAGAGTCCCCGGGTGGTGAAGAGTCCCCGGGTGGTAAAGAGTCCCCGGGTGGTAAAGAGTCCCCGGGTGGTGAAGAGTCCCCGGGTGGTGAAGAGTCCCCGGGTGGTAAAGAGTCCCCGGGTGGTAAAGAGTCCCCGGGTGGTGAAGAGTCCTCGGGTGGTAAAGAGTCCCCGGGTGGTGAAGAGTCCCCGGATGGTGAAGAGTCCCCGGGTGGTGAAGAGTCCCCGGGTGGTAAAGAGTCCCCGGGTGGTAAAGAGTCCCCGGGTGGTGAAGAGTCCCCGGGTGGTAAAGAGTCCCCGGGTGGTAAAGAGTCCCCGGGTGGTGAAGAGTCCTCGGGTGGTAAAGAGTCCCCGGGTGGTGAAGAGTCCCCGGATGGTGAAGAGTCCCCGGGTGGTGAAGAGTCCCCGGGTGGTAAAGAGTCCCCGGGTGGTAAAGAGTCCCCGGGTGGTGAAGAGTCCCCGGGTGGTGAAGAGTCCCCGGGTGGTAAAGAGTCCCCGGGTGGTAAAGAGTCCCCGGGTGGTGAAGAGTCCCCGGGTGGTAAAGAGTCCCCGGGTGGTAAAGAGTCCCCGGGTGGTAAAGAGTCCCCGGGTGGTAAAGAGTCCCCGGGTGGTGAAGAGTCCCCGGGTGGTAAAGAGTCCCCGGGTGGTAAAGAGTCCCCGGGTGGTGAAGAGTCCCCGGGTGGTAAAGAGTCCCCGGGTGGTAAAGAGTCCCCGGGTGGTAAAGAGTCCCCGGGTGGTGAAGAGTCCCCGGGTGGTGAAGAGTCCCCGGGTGGTGAAGAGTCCCCGGGTGGTAAAGAGTCCCCGGGTGGTAAAGATTCCCCGGGTGGTGAAGAGTCCCCGGGTGGTAAAGAGTCCCCGGGTGGTGAAGAGTCCCCGGGTGGTGAAGAGCCCCGGGTGAAGAGTCCCGGGTGGTGAAGAGTCCCCAGGTAGTGAAGAGTCCCCGGGTGGTGAAGAGTCCCGGGTGGTGAAGAGTCCCCGGGTGGTGAAGAGTCCCCGGATGGTGAACAGTCCCCGGGTGGTGAAGAGTCCCCAGGTGGTGAAGAGTCCTCGGGTGGTAAAGAGTCCCCGGGTGGTGAAGAGTCCCCGGGTGGTGAAGAGTCCCTGGGTGGTGAAGAGTCCCCGGGTGGTAAAGAGTCCCCGGGTGGTAAAGAGTCCCCGGGTGGTGAAGATTCCCCGGGTGGTAAAGAGTCCCCGGGTGGTAAAGAGTCCCCGGGTGGTGAAGAGTCCCCGAGTGGTGAAGAGTCCCCGGGTGGTGAAGAGTCCCCGGGTGGTGAAGAGTCCCGGGTGGTGAAGAGTCCCCGGGTGGTGAAGAGTCCCCGGATGGTGAAGAGTCCCCGGCTGGTAAAGAGTCCCCGGGTGGTGAAGAGTCCTCGGGTGGCAAAGAGTCCCTGGGTGGTGAAGAGTCCCCGGGTGGTGAAGAGTCCCCGGGTGGTGAAGAGTCCCCGGGTGGTAAAGAGTCCCCGGGTGGTAAAGAGTCCCCGGGTGGTGAAGAGTCCTCGGGTGGTAAAGAGTCCCCGGGTGGTGAAGAGTCCCCGGGTGGTGAAGAGTCCCCGGATGGTGAAGAGTCCCCGGGTGGTGAAGAGTCCCCGGGTGGTAAAGAGTCCCCGGGTGGTGAAGAGTCCCCGGGTGGTGAAGAGTCCCCGGGTGGTGAAGAGTCCCCGGGTGGTGAAGAGTCCCCGGGTGGTGAAGAGTCCCCGGGTGGTGAAGAGTCCCCGGGTGGTGAAGAGTCCCGGGTGGTCCACCATGCCACACCATGACCGGCCTGCAGCCAGTAACACGACACCGTCCCCACAACACGCCGTCTTCCCCTCTGGTGACACCACAATATTTGCCTGCAGGTAATCATGGGTGTTGTTGTTATGGGGTGGAGAGGGAAAGATGGAGGGTAGATGTAGGTAGGGAGGGCAGAAGCAGTGATGACGGGGAGTGATAGAAGAGTGCAGGGATGGAAAAGGTGCAGAGGGCGGAGAGGATGGTCATAGCTCCATGGGGTAATCACAGGTGAACAGTTCTTGTATCGATGCTTACCTTGCGTGGAGGAGGGTAAAGGGGAGGGATGGAGGACTGAAGGAGAGTAGAAGAAGGGAATAAAAGATAGTAGAGGATGGGAGGGTGAACCTTTAGAGAAGTAATGAGGGCCAAAGAATGAAAAAGGCAAGAAGGATCAGTGGATTTTCAGATTTGGTGTCCACCCTCATATTTTACCTGAATTTTCCAAAAAGACAGTAACTGTAGTGGGCTCGGCGGGAACAGGAAGCCAGTGCCTTATTAGGAATCTCCTCATTATTCCTGATGATTATATTAAGTGCAATTTTAAACTGAAGTATTGTAATGGCAATTACGGTTTTGGTGGGCAGGCGCTTCCATGGGTTTATTACCACACGAGTCAAAAACTTCTGCTTTCCATTCAACATCGTGGTTTGTTGAGCTTAAAGCTGTTTTCAGTTTGTGATACAGTGAAGCTTTAAATAATGTGCCTTGGAATAATGGCTTTTAATTTCAATAATATTTTAAAGGTTCTGAAAAAAGGTCAGCCTGTCATGTCTGGGTTGAGGCATTATTAGTCTCCAAAAAACGTTCCTGGTATGTGAGTTGACATAGTTCTGGAAAGATTTTTTCGTCCTGCGTTGAAATTTTAGCAATGCAGGTATGTCCATCTGAAGGTAAAGTCTCGATGATTTGATAGAGTTGTCCACCTTAGGGTGAATCAGATACCTTGAACAGGTCAACAACCACATTATTTTCCTTGAAGTCAAGTGTTCGTTTAATTATTCCAAAGGTTTTGTTTGATGTTTAATCTGCAACTCGACATGTTGAGAAAATTTATATCCCTGGTGTATCATAATTCCTCGGTTGATATACTTGCCATCCTGGAGCATACCTGTAGAGAATTTCGGGAGTTCTACTCCTCGAGCCCGGCTTAGGGCCAGGATTGACATGTGGCAACTTGGCCCAAAAGGCTGTTGCTTGGAGTAGCCCGCAGGCCAACATATCCCATACAACCTAGTTGTCCAGCACTTCTTGCAAGAACTTGTTGAAATGCTTCTTGAAGACTTCCACATTTGTTCCGGTAATATTTCTAATGCTTGCTGGGGGGGGGGGGGTTTACCGAAAAACAACAAAAAAAAACAACACCCGTGGACCTCTGATGTTCAGAAAGTGCTCTCTGGTTGTGCCTGTAATTCAACACCTCACCGATTCCATTCTGCATTTCCTTTCATATTTTTCGCTTTAATAAGATATTATTCTTATGTGCAAATTTGGGACCTGGCCCTACAGTATCTTCCATGTACATATTATTTGATACCTTTTTCATCTCCTTTCCAGAGAGTACATTTTGAGTGCTTTGAGAGGTCCCAGTAACTTAGGTATTTTATCGTGTTTGTGCATGCAGTATATGTTCTCTGTACTCCCTCTATTTCAGATCTCGTTGATACTCTGAAGGGAGAAGTGAGTACTGAGTAGAACTTAGATGGGACAGCACCACTAATTTAAATAGCATTAGCAATGCTGTGTAGTCACTCTATTTGAACATTCTCATAATCCATCCTATCATTTTTCCTGGCTGCCGCTATATTTGCTCTGTTATGTTTACTAAATGACAGGTCTTGAACATCATAATTCCTACATATTCCTACATGTTGCTTTCATTATATGAGTAGAAAATTCTACAGACGAAATTTTTGTATCATGTGCAAGGGATAACACGAAGATATGACTAGTATTTCTGCCTATATCAGAGATTTTAACCTGATTTTTTTTTAACCTGGAGGTTGCTAACCCTAGTAGCCTCGACAAGGACAGTGTTATTATCCCACCCAGTATCAATTCTGTTCATGTTACTGTACAGTGCTAAACAAGTTAAATATATGGCCTCACTATAGTCAAAAATTGTCTAGGGATAATATGAAACACCATCTTAATAGTAACATCAATCATTTTATTGGGCCCCCTCAAATAATGGGGGGGGGCAACAGCAGTACACATAATATTACAATTAAACAAGGATAGATCCATAAACCTTATTCACTAATATCACTAATGACACACTTTTAGATAAATTGTATGATACTTGGGAAATTATCTCACCAGATCAATTAAGCAGCTACTAAAACATAAACAGACAAAAATGCAGACGTATCTCTAAGCCTCCGAACACACATCAAACCAGTTTCAGTACTCCACAGCCTCTTTCCCACGCTTGCAAGTGACGCTCCCACACATTACCCAAACTTGACAGACAAAACTTCTCTCTAACCCTAGGAAATCTGGACATACTAGGACGCTGGGATTTATAAATCGAAGCGTTAGTAGCAAGAAACCTGGTGTGGTTCTTCAGCTATATCTAGCTCTGCTTAGGCCCTATTTAGATTATGCAGTTCAGTTTTGGTCGCCGTACTATAGAATGGATATAAATTCACTTGTCCAGCAAAGGATGACTAAGTTAATTCCCCAAATTAGAAATCTTTCATATGAAGAAAGATTAACAAAGCTTAAGTTGCATTCACTGGAAAGGCAAAGAGTTGGGGGTGACATGATAGAGGTAACCAAGTGGATGAATGGACATAACAAAGGGGATAATAATAGGGTATTAAAAGTATGAAAACAAGACAGAACACGAAACAATGGGTATAAGTTGGATAAGTTTAGATTTAGGAATGACTTGGGTAATTACTGGTTCAGTAACATAGTTGTTGATTTTTGGAACCAATTGCCACGTAACGTGGTGGAGGTGGGGTCCCTTGATTGTTTCAAGCGTGGGTTGGACATGTATATGAGTGCGATTGGCTGGTTATAGATAGGAGCTGCTTCGTATGGGCCAATAGGCCTTCAGCAGTTACCTTTGTTCTTATGTTTTTATGTACTCACTCCAAAACAAGTCTGAAAGATGTATTAATGTACGTTATACAGTAAATAAAACGAGAACAGTAATTGTCTGAATACATTTGCAAATGAATCAATAAACAAAAATAATTACAAGGTATGTTTAACCTCTGAACAATGCCCGCACCACTGAAGCTGACACTTATATGGCCATTTTTTTGTGCCAACTACTCATGAAAAGCTCCCCAGACACCCAACACAACGCCTTGAAGAAAACCAATGTCGTCTATGCCTTCACATGCCCACTTGAGGACTGTAAGCGCCAATGAACTCAGTATATAGGCAAGACAGCAACGTCTGTTTCTAGACGATTAACAATGCACAAACTACAGGGCTCCAACAAGGAACAACGGAAATCAGCGAGGAGCAGCGGAGCGCAGGCCCCTCAGGCTGCTCAGAAAGTTAAGGAGGTACCGAAGCGAATTTTGGTTGTGGAAGATTCCCAGGTGAGGTATTTAGACAGAACGTTTTGTGCCAGAGATAGATGGAACAGATTAAGGGTTTGCTATCCGGGAGCTGGAATTGGTGATATTGTTGGAAACATGAATGATATTATGACGGGAAATGGGAACAAACCCATTATTTGTATTAGTGCAGGGGGTAATGATGTTGGACGAGTTAGGAGTGAGGAACTAATACAGAGATTCAGGACAGCCATTGAATTAGTTAGGAGCAAGGGAGGAATCCCGATCATATGTGGCATTCTTCCAAGAAAGGGAGTGGGAAATGAATGGATGTCAGGGGCACTTGGTGTCAATTGCCGGTTGGAAAGATATTGCAAATCAAATGCAATATCTTTCATAGACAACTGGGAACACTTCTATGGAAGAAATGAAATGTATGCTCGTGATGGGGTGCATCAATCGAGGGCTGGGGTGGTTGCTGTTGTGAACTCGTTGGAACCAGTGGTTAGAGGTGTTTGTTTGGGTTTAAACTGTTAATAGATAGTGAAGTGATATGGGAATTGATTTGGAGGAAGGGGGTAATAAAAGTATGTGTTCCTGGGAGAAAAGAATTGGCAAAATGATCAGGGAAAGAAAAGGGCCTCAAAATAACAATTCACTTAGGGTATATTACACTAACAGTAGAAGTCTAAGAAATAAAATTAACGAATTAAATGATCTTGTCTTCAGAGAAAAAATCGATATTATTGCACTTACCGAAACGTGGATGAATGTAGAAAATAGAGAACTATTAGCTAAATATCAAATAAATGGATTTAAACTATTTCACACAGATAGATATATTAGACGAGGATGGGGAGTAGCCATATATGTTTGGGACAATTTGAAATGTAGTCTCAAAGAGGGAATCAAAACTGAGCCACACACAGAAACTATTTGGATAGAATTAAACGAAAAAGCAAATAATATTATAATAGGAGTTATATATAGGTCACCAAATTTAGACAGAATGGAAGCAAAGCATCTATGGGATGAAATATCTAGAGCATTTAGATCTAACAGTATTTATTTGATTAGTGACTTTAACTTTAGTGGTATAAACTGGTTGAACAAAACAGGAAATAGTGAAGCAGAAGATTTTCTAGAATTAATTGATGATTGCTTTCTTACGTAACACATAAAGGAACCAACGCGTGAAAATAATATTTTAGATTTAGTGTTAACTAACAGGGAAACACAAATTAATGACATCGAAATAGGGAGTGAACTAGGGAACAGTGATCACAAAGAAATCAGATTTAGCATAGAATGAAATAGACCTGTAGGAGAAAATTCTGTTAAAGTGCCAGATTTTCGAAAAGCTGATTTTAATAGCCTAAGAAATTTTTTGGGTCAAATAGATTGGAAAGTCTTGGGTATGGGGTGGGGGCCGGTCTTGGAGCGAGACATGAACCCAGCGACAGGTGACGTAAAAGGGGATTTCAATGTGGATTTAATTTATAACTTATTTAAGAATATTCTAAACAAAGCACAGGAACGTAGTATACCATACAAATTGAATAGATCGAATACTAATGACCCAAAGTGGATAACAAATAATTTAAAGAACTTTATAGGTAAAAAGAGAGCTTGGTACAAAAGGATTAAGAATGGGGAAGTCAGTTTAGAACAGGAATTCATACAACTGGTTAGAAATGTTAAAAAAGAGATTAGGAAAGCAAAAAGAAACTATGAAGTTCGCATAGCAGAGCAATGCAAAGTCAAATCCTAAAGTTTTTTTTCAGTTATATCGAACTAAGACTAGGGAAAGGATAGGTCCATTAAAATCTGAGACAGGTCAAATAACGGATAATGACAAGGAGATGTGTAGTATTTTTAACAAATATTTTATATCTGTATTTACTAAAGAAGAACTTAACAATATGCCTTCAGCCGAACAAGTCTATGTGGGTGGGGATGAGGACAGATTGACTAGTTTAGCAGTTACCAGGGAGGATGTAATTAAACAATTAGTATAACTAAAACCAAACAAATCCCCAGGGCCGGATGAAGTGTTTACCAGGGTGCTTACAGAATGCAAAGAGGAGCTATCCGAGCCACTGTCTACCATATTTAATAAATCAATAGAGTTAGGCAGAGTGCCAGTCATGGAAGGTAGCTAATGTGGTACCAATTTTTAAGAAAGGAGATAGATCACTTGCGTCAAACTATCGGCCAATTAGCCTAACGTCTATTGTGGGAAAGTTACTTGAATCAATAATTGCAAATACAATTCGTCTCCATCTTGAAAAACATAAACTAATAAATGAGTCGCAACATGGTTTTACAAATGGCCGTTCATGTTTAACAAAATTTTAGCAAATTTGTTACAACAAATTTGCTAACTTTTTATTCCAGCATAGTTGAGGCAGTTAATAGTGGTAAGGATTGTGATGTTGTGTACCTTGACTTTAGCAAAGCTTTTGATACAGTGCCACATGAAAGACTAATTAAAAAAATAGAAGCTCATTGTATTGGGTGTGCTATATTAAGTTGGATTAGGCCATGGCTATTCCAAAGGAAACAGAGTTAGTATAAATGGGGTTAAGTCAGAGTGGGATAATGTTAGTTAGTGGAGTACCTCAGGGCTCTGTCCTGGGACCTCTGTTGTTTATAATATATATAAATGATTTAGATTCAGGTTTAAGTAGCAACATTTGCAAATTTGCAGATGATACAAAAATCGGTAGGGAAATCAACACGAAAGACGACTCGCTATCACTTCAAGTTGATCTAAATAGGGTTTTAGAATTGTCAAAAGATTGGCAGATGCAGTTTAATGCTGATAAATGTAGAGTTTTGAGGCTGGGTAATGATGATAGAGTTACAAGATACGAGCTAGATGGTGTTGAGATTGCGAAGTCGGATTGCGAAAGGGATCTGGGAGTTATGATTAGTAAGAATTTAAAATAAAAGGATCAATGCATGAATGTTCGTAATAAGGCGAATAGGGCA
This sequence comes from Procambarus clarkii, assembly GCF_040958095.1. Taxonomy (NCBI): domain Eukaryota; kingdom Metazoa; phylum Arthropoda; class Malacostraca; order Decapoda; family Cambaridae; genus Procambarus; species Procambarus clarkii. The sequence continues at coordinate 22,320,408 of NC_091185.1, forward strand.
CTGGGATTTATTAATCGAAGCGTTAGTAACACGACACCTGGTGTGGTTCTTCAGCTATATCTTGCTCTGGTTAGGCCCTATTTAGATTATGTAGTTCAGTTTTGGTCGACGTACTATAGAATGGATATAAATTCACTTGAACGTGTCCAGCGTAGGATGACAAAGTTAATTCCACAAATTAGAAGTCTTTCATATGAAGAAAGATTAATAAAGATTAAATTGCATTCACTGGAAAGACGAAGAGTTAGGGGTGACATGATAGAAGTTTACAAGTGGATGAAAGAACATAACAAAGGGAATATTAATAGGGTATTAAAAGTATCAACTCAAGACAGAACACGAAACAATGGGTATAAATTGGATAAGTTTAGATTTAGGAAAGACTATGGTAAAAACTGGTTCGGTAACAGGGTTGTTGATTTGTGGAACCAATTACCGCGTAACGTAGTGGAGGTGGGGTCCCTCGATTGTTTCAAGCGCGAATTGGACAAGTATATGAGTGGGATTGGGTGGTTATAGATAGGAGCTGCCTCGTATGGGTCAATAGGCTTTCTGCAGTTACCTTTGTTCTTATGTTCTTATGTTCTTAACACCATCACCAGAGAAATCTTAACAAGCAACACAGAAATCATCGATAGATACAGCGATAGCAGGCGGCTTGATATCTGCGAGGCACTACACATCAAGAAGTCAACACCAGCAATCAACAGCCAATTAATGCACAACTATATTCTACCCACTTTAAGACTCCGCACCAATATAGAAGCATCAAGAAACTACGGGCCAATAAGCCCTTTGCAGTTACTTCCATTCTTCCCTTTAACTTACCCAATTTTATACCCATTGTTTCGTGTTCTGTCTTGTGTTGAAAGTTTGTTTTCACCTCATCCAAAACTGTTGTAACATATCACCTCACCCAAATGCAGGTATATAAAATGAAAAGGCGTTTGAATTATAGCATAGTAAGAAATTGTGTTTAGTGTTTGCAGGTTATAGTTGTGTGTGTGTAAACTAAAGTCTTTGAAAATGTAATAAGTTTTTACGAAACGCGTTCAAGTGTCACGTCAGACTAGAAATAAAAAGGAATTTTGGAGAACTGATTTTTCAATTACCATCGACAGTGAAAAGAAACATAAGAAATATTGAGAAAATTCGTGTTAGAATTATTAATCTTACTTTTTCGGTCATATTTAATAATATATGTCTACAGGAAACACTGCTACCAAAATATATATACAAAATATTATATATATATATATATATATATATATATATATATATATATATATATATATATATATATATATGTATATATATATATATATATATATATATATATATATATATATATATATATATATATATATATATATATATATATATATATGTTCATTTTTTGTATAAAATCAGATATGTAACTGTATAACCTTGCATAATAAAGTGTACATCATAATAAAAAAAAAAGGGGGTGGTAGGAGAAGTGAACACTCTTTCGTATTCAGAGTTAAATGTCAAGTTTTTCCCTGAGTGCTCTGTGTTCCCTTCTCTGAGGCTGTGGGTCCCTATAATTACACCAGTGGTGGTACCCCCATATATATATATATATATATATATATATATATATATATATGTCGTACCTAGTAGCCAGAACTCACTTCTCAGCCTACTATTCAAGGCCCGATTTGCCTAATAAGCCAAGTTTTCCTGAATTAATATATTTACTATAATTTTTTTCTTATGAAATGATAAAGCAACCCTTTTCTCTATGTATGAGGTCAATTTTTTTTTATTGGAGTTAAAATTAACGTAGATATATGACCGAACCTAACCAACCCTACCTAACCTAACCTAACCTATATTTATAGGTAAGGTTAGGTTAGGTAGCCAAAAAAAGCTAGGTTAGGTTAGGTTAGGTAGGTTAGGTAGACGAAAAAACATTAATTCATGAAAACTTGGCTTATTAGGCAAATCGGGCCTTGAATAGTAGGCAGAGAAGTGCGTTCTGGCTATTAGGTACGACATATATATATATATATATATATATATATATATATATATATATATATATATAATATATAATACATATAATATATATATATACTATATATATAATATATATATACTATATATAATATATATATATATATATATATATATATATATATATACTATATATATATATATATATATATATATATATATATATATATATATAAACATATATATATATATAAATATATATATATATATATATATATATGTATATATATATATATATATATATATATATATGTATATATATATATATATATATATATATATATATATGTATATATATATACATATATATATATACATATATATATATATACATATATGTCGTACCTAATAGCCAGAACGCACTTCTCAGCCTACTAATCAAGGCCCGATTTGCCTAATAAGCCAAGTTTTCATGAATTAATGATTTTTCGTCTACCTAACCTACCTAACCTAACCTAACCTAGCTTTTTTTGGCTAGCTAACCTAACCTTACCTATAAATATAGGTTAGGTTAGGTTAGGTAGGGTTGGTTAGGTTCGGTCATATATCTACGTTAATTTTAACTCCAATAAAAAAAAATTGACCTCATACATAGAGAAAAGGGTTGCTTTATCATTTCATAAGAAAAAAATTATAGTAAATATATTAATTCAGGAAAACTTGGCTTATTAGGCAAATCGGGCCTTGAATAGTAGGCTGAGAAGTGAGTTCTGGCTACTAGGTACGACATATATATATATATATATATATATATATATATATATATATATATATATATATATATATGTCGTACCTAGTAGCCAGAACTCTCTTTTTGGCCTACTATTCAAGGCCCGATTTGCCTAATAAGCCAAGTTTTCCTGAATTAATATATTGTTTCTAATTTTTTTCTTATGAAATGATAAAGCTACCCATTTCATTATGTATGAGGTCAATTTTTTTTAATTGGAGTTAAAATTAACGTAGATATATGACCGAACCTAACCAACCCTACCTAACCTAACCTAACCTATCTTCAAAGGTTAGGTTTGGTTAGGTAGCCGAAAAAGTTAGGTTAGGTTAGATTAGGTAGGTTAGGTAGTCGAAAAACAAATAATTCATGAAAACTTGGCTTATTAGGCAAATCGGGCCTTGCATAGTAGGCTGAGAAGTGCGTTCTGGCTACTAGGTACGACATATATATATATATATATATATATATATATATATATATATATATATATATATATATATATATGTATATATATATATATATATGTCGTACCTAGTAGCCAGAATGCTCTTCTAAGCCTACTATGCAAGGCCCGATTTGCCTAATAAGCCAAGTTTTCCTGAATTAATATATTTTCTCCAAATTTTTTCTTATGAAATGATAAAGCTACCCATTTCATTATGTATGAGGTAATTTTTTTTTTCATTGGAGTTAAAATTAACGTAGATATATGACCGAACCTAACCAACCCTACCTAACCAAACCTAACCTATCTTTATAGGTTAGGTTAGGTTAGGTAGCCGAAAAAGTTAGGTTAGGTTAGGTAGGTTAGGTAGTCGAAAAAACATTAATTCATGAAAACTTGGCTTATTAATCAAATCGGGCCTTGCATAGTAGGCTGAGAAGTGCGTTCTGGCTACTAGGTACGACATATATATATATATATATATATATATATATATATATATATATATATATATATATATATATATATATATATATATATATAATATATGTCGTACCTAGTAGCTATATATATATATATATATATATATATATATATATATATATATATATATATATGTCGTACCTAGTAGCCAGAACGCACTTCTCAGCCTACTATGCAAGGCCCGATTTGCCTAATAAGACAAGTTTTCATGAATTAATTGTTTTTCGACTACCTAACCTACCTAACCTAACCTAACCTTACTTTTTCGGCTACCTAACCTAACATAACCTTTAAAGATAGGTTAGGTTAGGTTAGGTAGGGTTGGTTAGGTTCGGTCATATATCTACGTTAATTTTAACTCCAATAAAAAAAAATTGACCTCATACATAATGAAATGGGTAGCTTTATCATTTCATAAGAAAAAAATTATAGAAAATATATTAATTCATGAAAACTTGGCTTATTAGGCAAATCGGGCCTTGCATTTTAGGCTGAGAAGTGCGTTCTGGCTAATAGGTACGACATATATATATATATATATATATATATATATATATATATATATATATATATATATATATATATATATATATATATATATATAAATATATATATATTCAGGCTTGTTCGCATTTGTGTTCCTCACGTGTGCCCCAAAGAATGAGGTGATTTTGTAAAATGCTATGCCCAAGATTACTATCCGAGTGCCGGCGGTGAGGTGGTTCAAATAGCCTCGGCTATCACCTCATTTTGTCCGGTCGTGATGGTCAAGTGGATTAAGGCGTCTTGTACATACCAGTTGCGTTGCTTCTGGGAGTATGGGTTCGAGTCACTTCTGGGGTGTGAGTTTTCAGTTGCATATTGTCCTGGGGACCATTCAGGCTTGTTCGCATTTGTGTTCCTCACGTGTGCCCCAAAGAATGAGGTGATTTGGTAAAATGCTATGCCCAAGATTACTATCCGAGTGCCGGCGGTGGGGTGGTTCAAATAGCCTCGGCTATCACCTCATTTTGTCTGGTCGTGATGGTCAAGTGGATTAAGGCGTTTTGTACATACCAGTTGCGTTGCTTCTGGGAGTATGGGTTCGAGTCACTTCTGGGGTGTGAGTTTTCAGTTGCATATTGTCCTGGGGACCATTCAGGCTTGTTCGCATTTGTGTTCCTCACGTGTGCCCCAAAGAATGAGGTGATTTGGTAAAATGCTATGCCCAAGATTACTATCCGAGTGCCGGCGGTGGGGTGGTTCAAATAGCCTCGGCTATCACCTCATTTTGTCTGGTCGTGATGGTCAAGTGGATTAAGGCGTTTTGTACATACCAGTTGCGTTGCTTCTGGGAGTATGGGTTCGAGTCACTTCTGGGGTGTGAGTTTTCAGTTGCATATTGTCCTGTGGACCATTCAGGCTTGTTCGCATATATATATATATATATATATATATATATATCGTACCTAGTAGCTATATATATATATATATATATATATATATATATATATATATATATATATATATATATATATATATATATATATATATATGTCGTACCTAGTAGCCAGAACGCACTTCTCAGCCTACTATGCAAGGCCCGATTTGCCTAATAAGCCAAGTTTTCTTGAATTAATATATTTTCTATAATTTTTTTCTTATGAAATGATAAAGCTACCCATTTCATTATGTATGAGGTCAATTGTTTTTTATTGGAGTTAAAATTAACGTAGATATATGACCGAATCTAACCAACCCTACCTAACCTAACCTAACCTAACCTATCTTTATAGGTTAGGTTAGGTAGCCGAAAAAGTTAGGTTAGGTTAGGTAGGTTAAGTAGTCGAAAAACAATTAATTCATGAAAACATGGCTTATTAGGCAAATCGGGCCTTGCATAGTAGGCTGAGAAGTGCGTTCGGGGTACTAGGTACGACATGTGTATATATATATATATATATATATATATATATTTATATATATATATATATATATATATATATATATATATATATATATATATATATAATGTCGCACCTAGTAGCCAGAACGCACTTTTCAGCCTACTATGTAAGGCCCGATTTGCTTAATATGCCAAGTTTTCATGAATTAATGTTTTTTCGATTACCTAACCTACCTAACCTAACCTAACTTTTTCGGCTACCTAACCGAACCTAACCTATAAAGATTGATTAGGTTAGGTTAGGTAGGGTTGGTTAGGTTCGGTCATATATCTACGTTAATTTTAACTCCAATAAATAAAAAATTGACCTCATACATAATGAAATGGGTAGCTTTATCATTTCATAAGAAAAAAATTAGAGAAAATATAATAATTCAGGAAAACTTGGCTTATTAGGCAAATATATAATATATATATATATATTATATATATAGTATATATATAGTATATAGCAGTGTTTCCTGTAGACATATATTTTTAAATATGACCGAAAAAGTAAGATTATTAATTCTAACGAATTTTCTCAATATATATATATATATATATATATATATATATATATATATATATATATATATATATATATATATATATTTATATATATATATATATATATATATATATATATATATATATATATATATATATATATATATATATATATATATATATATTAGTATATTTTGGTAGCAGTCTTTCCTGTAGACATATATTATTAAATATGACCGAAAAATAAGATTAATAATTCTAACACGAATTTTCTCTATCTTTCTTATGTTTCTTTTCACTGTTGATGGTAATTCAAAGATCAGTTCTCCAAAATTCATTTTTATTTCTAGTCTGACGCGACACTTGAGCGCGTTTCGTAAAACTTATTACATTTTCAAAGACTTTAGTTTACAGCCACAACCGAAAGTAAATAGAGCTTACACATCTTCGAGGTTTATATCTACATTTGGGTGAGGTGGATGAGGTGAAAAACGAACTTTCAACAATGGGTATTCAATAGGTATTAAATTCCAACACAAGACAGAACACGAAACAATGGGTATTGAATGGGTATTAAATTCAAACACAAGACAGAACACGAAACAATGGGTATTGAATGGAAGTAATTGTAGAAAGCCTATTGGTCCATATTTCTTGATGCTTCTATAAAGGAGCGGAGTCTTGAAGTGGGTAGAATATAGTTGTGCATTAATTGGCTGTTGATTGCTGGTGTTGACTTCTTGATGTGTAGTGCCTCGCAGACGTCTAGCCGCTTGCTATCGCTGTATCTATCGATGATTTCTGTGTTGTATATATATATATATATATATATATATATATATATATATATATATATATATATATATATATATATATATATATATATATATATATATATATATATATATATATATATATATTGTGACGGTAAAGCGTTGGTGTTCGGCTGTTTCAAAAGCTAGGGGCAGGGCCTCGTCACATTAGAGAAAAAAAAAGAGAAAAGCTGGAACTTTCGTCTGTGGTAAGGTAATGGGAAGACACACAAAACACAAGTAAATTAACAATGAAATTTTAATTACTTTAGAAAAACAAGACATGAATAAAGTTAAGCATATAAAATATAAAAGGACAAGTCAACAAAGAAAATTATATGAATAATCACTGGCAAATGAAAAGTTACGTTAAGACAAGTGAGTTACAGTGATAGCAAAATAAATATGAATGGAGCTGGAATATTGGCTTCGATCTGCCACCTCCCTTAGTACACGAAAGCCAAGGCTTAGTCTACCAGCGAGAGATGTCAACTGCAAGGAGCACTGAGATATTCTGACAATACTGGGCCACTGCAGCCCAGACATCAACTTGTGGCAGAGGGCAGGTGCGACGGTACACCAGCCAATCAGCGACAGGCAGGCAAAGGACAAGTAGTTAGCTGGTTTACGGTGGTGGTAGCTAGCAGGTGTGCCGGTGTGCTGGATACGTTTTGCTCTCTGGGCAAAATGTTTTGGAGATATTTGGTGGACGTATCTTCTATATTATCATTTGTTTTTACGTACTTTGTAGGGAAGAGCAGGCTCAATCTCTCTTGAAAGAGATTATCGTCACAATATATTTTGGTAGCAGTCTTTCCTGTAGACATATATTCTTATATATGACCGAAAAAGTAAGATTAATAATTCTAACACGAATTTTCTCTATCTTTCTTACGTTTCTTTTCACTGTTGATGGTAATTCAAAGATCAATTCTCCAAAATTCATTTTTATTTCTAGTCTGACGCGACACTTGAGCGCGTTTCGTAAAACTTATTACATTTTCAAAGACTTTAATTTACAAACACACAACTGAAACTAATAGCGCTTTCACATCTTCGAGGTTTATATCTACATTTGGGTGAGGCGGATGAGGTGAAAAACGAACTTTCAACAATGGGTATTCAATGGGTATTAAATTCCAACACAAGACAGAACACGAAAAATGGGTATTGAATGGGTATTAAATTCAAACACAAGACAGAACATGAAACAATGGGTATTGAATGGAAGTAATTGTAGAAAGCCTATTGGTCCATATTTCTTGATTCTTCTATATTGGAGCGGAGTCTTGAAGTGGGTAGAATATAGTTGTGCATTAATTGGCTGTTGATTGCTGGTGTTGACTTCTTGATGTGTAGTGCCTCGCAGACGTCAAGCCGCCTGCTATCGCTGTATCTATCGATGATTTCTGTGTTGTTTGCTAAGATTTCTCTGGTGATGGTTTGTTTGTGGGAAGAGATTATATGTTCCTTAATGGAGCCCTGTTGCTTATGCATCGTTAAACGCCTGGAAAGAGATGTTGTTGTCTTGCCTATATACTGTTTTTTTTTAGGCTTACAGTCCCCAAGAGGGCATTTGAAGGCATAGACGACGTTGGTCTCTTTTAAAGCGTTCTGCTTTGTGTCTGGAGAGTTTCTCATGAGTAGGCTGGCCGTTTTTCTGGTTTTATAGTAAATCGTCAGTTGTATCTTCTGATTTTTGTCTGTAGGGATAACGTTTCTACTGACAATATCTTTCAGGACCCTTTCCTCCATTTTATGGGCTGTGGAAAAGAAGTTCCTGTAAAATAGTCTAATAGGGGGTATAGGTGTTGTGTTAGTTGTCTCTTCAGAGGTTGCATGGCGTTTCACTTTCCTTCTTATGATGTCTTCCACGAAACCATTGGAGAAGCCGTTGTTGACTAGGACCTGCCTTACCCTACAGAGGTCTTCGTCGACTTGCTTCCATTCTGAGCTGTGGCTGAGGGCACGGTCGACATAAGCGTTAACAACACTCCTCTTGTACCTGTCCGGGCAGTCACTGTTGGCATTCAGGCACATTCCTATGTTTGTTTCCTTAGTGTAGACTGCAGTGTGGAAAACTCCGCTCCTTTCCATGACTGTTACATCTAGAAAGGGCAGCTTCCCATTCTTCCCCATCTCGTACCATCAGGGATTCTGGGACGTATGGTCTCTATCTGTATATTCCCCAATTTCGAAGATCGAATATTTCTGGCACATCTCCCATGACAGTCACCAAAACCTTACGTGTCGCTGCTTTGTCTACTTTTGTGCGGCATCGTTCCACATTCAGCATTTGCTTGTGTTCTAGTACTGAATCCAGTGGAAAGTCGATAGGGTATCCCAAAAGCACGACTCGTATACGTTTTTTGTGAAGTGTCCAGCTTTTCAAGCATACAGGTTTCCCTTGCAGGACTGTTACTTTAGTTTGCAGTCTAATTTTTCTAATTTGCAGTCTGTTGGTCTCGTGGCGTTATTATTATTTCTTCTTTCAAGTTGACTGTGATAGAAAGTTTGAGCCCTGTTCCTTTTCTATTACCGTTACTACTCCATATGCTGTAGGAAAGTGGTCTGTCTGCATTATCTTGAATTTTGGAAGATGTGCAGAGTCTCGCGATGTCTGGTGTGAGATTAGTGGTGTCCTCTCTAATTTCATACTGCTGTCCTGTGGCTGGGCTGTGGAGAGAGGTACATTGTCTGACACTGGCTGGTGTGTGACTGGTACTGTCCTCTCCTGTCTCATACTGTTGTCTTGTGGTTGGGTTATGGACAGATAATCATTGTCTAGCACTGTTTGGTGTGTGACTGATGTTGTCCTCTCTAGGTCCATTATGTCTGCTGCCTTGCTGATAGAAGCACGTGGTGAAGCCTCGATAACAGTTTTCTTCAGTGCCTGCTGCACCTTCAGTCCACTGTCCCTCCTCGTCTGAAAGCTGCCTCCTTTACCTCTTTCTGTGACTTTCCCATGACGTCTCCACGTAGTGAGGACCAATTCACTGTCCTGACTAATGCCTCAGTCACTCCTTGTCCTGGCGAAGTTCATTCCCCCTCCAATGGAGGTCGTAAAATCATCCCCCAGGTGAAAGGTAGACCAAACAGCTCACCTAATTGAGCTGTTTGGTCTACCTTTCCCCTGAAAAGGCTCAGCACAAATTCTAAGGTGTCCCCCTTGTGGCGATGCCTGCAGGATATCACCTCGCCCTTCAAGGTAGGACTCTAAGTGACCTGGTCAGTGATACGGTCCTAGCAAAAAAAAAAAAAAAAAATCGGTCATGGGCGACGAGTGCAGTTCGACAGTGTGGCTCGCCTACTTACTGGGTTGTGCAGAAAGAATATCAGAAAGCTGGACAGCAGATAATCAAAACCATTGTTTGTCCATCAGTTGTAGACGAGATCGGTATTGTTTCCTTCCTAACAGGGTATTATCTGGGTCTTGGAGTATTGATGTATTCTTCCTCACAAAACCGCGATGATTTAAGTTGATGGATGTTCAGAACCTTAAGTTTTCCAGGAAACAAAGTCAGCTAGAAATGCCGCTGGCAGCGAGACCTGAAAGACGGTGAATGATTCCCTCTCTGATAATTCTCTCAATGATGTGTGATTTTAATTAGCTACATTTTCAGCATACTTTGATCAATCTCAGACAACTCAAAATATATATTTTATTTTTAAAAGTCGTTCAGAGCAGCACAATAAACAATGCCAGTGTAGATGTGTGATGCCAAGCTGGCCAGCAGATGTGTGATGCCAAGCTGGCCAGCAGTGTGATGGCCAGCAGTTTTCTAGCAAGCTCTATCTGCCATTTTTTTAAATAGTGGTGACATTTGTGTATTTCCAATCAAGGAAGACTACCCCTTGGTCGGTGGTAAGAGTAGGGGTGGTGGTCGGTGGTAGGAGTAGGGGTGGTGGTCGGTGGTAGGAGTAGGGGTGGTGGTCGGTGGTAGGAGTAGGGGTGGTGGTCGGTGGTAGGAGTAGGGGTGGTGGTCGGTGGTAAGAGTAGGGGTGGTGGTCGGTGGTAGGAGTAGGGGTGGTGGTCGGTGGTAGGAGTAGGGGTGGTGGTCGGTGGTAGGAGTAGGGGTGGTGGTCGGTGGTAGGAGTAGGGGTGGTGGTCGGTGGTAGGAGTAGGGGTGGTGGTCGGTGGTAGGAGTAGGGGTGGTGGTCGGTGGTAGGAGTAGGGGTGGTGGTCGGTGGTAGGAGTAGGGGTGGTGGTCGGTGGTAGGAGTAGGGGTGGTGGTTGGTGGTGAGAGTAGAGGTGGTGGTTGGTGGTAAGAGTAGGGGTGGTGGTTGGTGGTAGAAGTAGGGGTGGTGGTTGGTGGTAAGAGTAGGGGTGGTGGTCGGTGGTAAGAGTAGGGGTGGTGGTTGGTGGTAGGAGTAGGGGTGGTGGTCGGTGGTAAGAGTTAGGGTGGTGGTTGGTGGTAGGAGTAGGGGTGGTGGTTGGTGGTAGGAGTAGGGGTGGTGGTTGGTGGTAGGAGTAGAGGTGGTGGTTGGTGGTAAGAGTAGGGGTGGTGGTTGGTGGTAGAAGTAGGGGTGGTGGTTGGTGGTGAGAGTAGAGGTGGTGGTTGGTGGTAAGAGTAGGGGTGGTGGATGGTGGTAGGAGTAGGGGTGGTGGTTGGTGGTAAGAGTAGAGGTGGTGGTTGGTGGTAAGAGTAGGGGTGGTGGTTGGTGGTAGAAGTAGGGGTGGTGGTTGGTGGTGAGAGTAGAGGTGGTGGTTGGTGGTAAGAGTAGGGGTGGTGGTTGGTGGTAAGAGTAGAGGTGGTGGTTGGTGGTAAGAGTAGGGGTGGTGGTTGGTGGTAGAAGTAGGGGTGGTGGTTGGTGGTGAGAGTAGAGGTGGTGGTTGGTGGTAAGAGTAGGGGTGGTGGTTGGTGGTAGGAGTAGGGGTGGAGGTTGGTGGTAGAAGTAGGGGTGGTGGTTGGTGGTAGAAGTAGGGGTGGTGGTTGGTGGTAAGAGTAGGGGTGGTGGTTGGTGGTGAGAGTAGAGGTGGTGGTTGGTGGTAAGAGTAGGGGTGGTGGTTGGTGGTAGAAGTAGGGGTGGTGGTTGGTGGTAAGAGTAGGGGTGGTGGTTGGTGGTAAGAGTAGGGGTGGTGGTTGGTGGTAAGAGTAGAGGTGGTGGTTGGTGGTAAGAGTAGGGGTGGTGGTTGGTGGTAAGAGTAGGGGTGGTGGTTGGTGGTAGGAGTAGGGGTGGAGGTTGGTGGTAGGAGTAGGGGTGGAGGTTGGTGGTAGAAGTAGGGGTGGTGGTCGGTGGTAGGAGTAGGGGTGGTGGTCGGTGGTAGGAGTAGGGGTGGTGGTCGGTGGTAGGAGTAGGGGTGGTGGTTGGTGGTAGGAGTAGGGGTGGTGGTTGGTGGTAGGAGTAGAGGTGGTGGTTGGTGGTAGGAGTAGAGGTGGTGGTTGGTGGTAAGAGTAGGGGTGGTGGTTGGTGGTGAGAGTAGAGGTGGTGGTTGGTGGTAAGAGTAGGGGTGGTGGTTGGTGGTAGAAGTAGGGGTGGTGGTTGGTGGTAAGAGTAGGGGTGGTGGTCGGTGGTAAGAGTAGGGGTGGTGGTTGGTGGTAGGAGTAGGGGTGGTGGTCGGTGGTAAGAGTTAGGGTGGTGGTTGGTGGTAGGAGTAGGGGTGGTGGTTGGTGGTAGGAGTAGGGGTGGTGGTTGGTGGTAGGAGTAGAGGTGGTGGTTGGTGGTAAGAGTAGGGGTGGTGGTTGGTGGTAGAAGTAGGGGTGGTGGTTGGTGGTGAGAGTAGAGGTGGTGGTTGGTGGTAAGAGTAGGGGTGGTGGTTGGTGGTAGGAGTAGGGGTGGTGGTTGGTGGTAAGAGTAGGGGTGGTGGTTGGTGGTAGAAGTAGGGGTGGTGGTTGGTGGTAAGAGTAGGGGTGGTGGTTGGTGGTAAGAGTAGGGGTGGTGGTTGGTGGTAGGAGTAGGGGTGGAGGTTGGTGGTAGGAGTAGGGGTGGTGGTTGGTGGTAGAAGTAGGGGTGGTGGTTGGTGGTAAGAGTAGGGGTGGTGGTTGGTGGTAGGAGTAGGGGTGGAGGTTGGTGGTAGAAGTAGGGGTGGTGGTTGGTGGTAAGAGTAGGGGTGGTGGTTGGTGGTAGAAGTAGGGGTGGTGGTTGGTGGTAAGAGTAGGGGTGGTGGTTGGTGGTAAGAGTAGGGGTGGTGGTTGGTGGTAAGAGTAGAGGTGGTGGTTGGTGGTAAGAGTAGGGGTGGTGGTTGGTGGTAAGAGTAGGGGTGGTGGTTGGTGGTAGGAGTAGGGGTGGAGGTTGGTGGTAGGAGTAGGGGTGGAGGTTGGTGGTAGAAGTAGGGGTGGTGGTTGGTGGTAAGAGTAGGGGTTGTGGTTGGTGGTAAGAGTAGGGGTGATTGTTGGTGGTGAGAGCTGCGGTGAAGATTGGTGTCAGACCAATCCTGGAGTATGCAGCTCCAACCAGGAGTCCATACTTAGTGAAACACAGCACACAGGTAGAGAAAATTCAGAGGTATGCCACCAGACTAGTTAATGAACTGAGAGATATGAGCTACGAGGAAAGTCTAGAGGAGTTATACCTCATGTCTCTGGAAGACAGATGAGTAAGAGGAGACCTGATAACCACCTTCACAATTATCAGGGGAATTGACAGGATAAATTGACATAGAGTTTAGAGGTAGAGTTGTAGAGCACACATATAGGAATAGGAATAGGTAAAGTGGACAGGTTGGACACAAACAAACTATTTAACATATGTTGAACACGAACAAGGGGACACAGGTGAAACTTAATGCCCAAATGAGCCACAGAGTCATTTGAAAGTATTTGATCAGTGTCAGAGTAGTTAACAAATGGAATGCATTAGGCAGTGATGTGGTGGAGGCTGACTCCATACACTGTTTCATATGTAGATTTGATAGAGCCCAAAAGGCTCCAGAATCTGTACACCAGTTGACTGACAGATCAGAGGCAGGTCCAAAGAGCCAATGCTCAATCCCCATAATTACAAATAGGTGAGTAAACACACACACGTACATACACACACACTTTCTCTCCCCCAAGCCCTCCCTCCCCCCTTCGCCCCCCCCCCCAAATCCCCCTCTTCTCCACATACCCCAAGCCCTCCCTTCTCCCCCACCCATCGACTCTCATTCAAAAGGCTAGTATTCCGTAATGGAAATTACGAGGTGATAAGAAAATTCCTAACGGATATAACATGAGAATCAGAGCTAAGGGGAAAGACAGCCCAAGACATGATGGAATACATCACACAGAAGTGCAAGGAGGCAGCAGAAAAGTTTATCCCGGTCCAAAAGGTAAAAAAATTAAATGCAGATGAGAAACCCATTGTTTAATTAGAGCTGTAAGCTAGCTAAGCAACAAAGTAAAAGAGCATTGGAGAAACTGTAGAAACAGGACACTTGAGAGGAGAGAAGGTTACCAGAGAGCCAGGAATGAATACGTCAGGGTGAGAAGAATGTCAGAAGGGCAATATAAAAGCGACATAGCAAGCAAAGCTAAGACCAAACCCAAATTGCTGCACAGCCACATCAGGAGAAAGACAACAGTGAAGGAACAGGTAATGAAACTGAGGATAGGGGCAGAGAGATTCACTACAAACGACAAAGAAGTGTGCGAGGAACTCAATATGAAATTCCCTGAAGTTTTCACATTAGAGCAAGGAGAAGTTCCAGAGATAAGAGAAGGAATAATTAACCAGGCACCACTAGAGGAATTTCAGATTACCAGTTGAGATGTAAGGAAGCTTTTGCTAGAGTTGGATGTGAAAAAGGGTATAGGCCTGGATGGAATATCACCATGGATACTAAAGGAAGTAGCAGAAGCACTGTGCCTGCCACTCTCCATGATGTATAACAAATCACTGGTAACAGGTGAACTGCCAGAAATTTTGAAGGCGGCAAACGTAGTCCCGATATACAAGAAGGGGGAATAGACAGGAGGCACTGAATTACAGGCCAGTGTCCCTAATTTGCATACCATGCAAGCTAATGGAGAACATCTGGAGTGAAGGAACTTTGTGTCACAACACCAACATGGTTTCAGGGATGGCAAGTCATGCCTCACAGGATTAATTAAATTCTATGATTTGGCATCAAGAAACAGACAAGAAAGAGAGGTGTGGGCAGACTGCATATTTTTGGATTGCCAGAAAGCCTTTGACACACTGCCCCACCAGATACTAGTGTGAAAGCTGAAGATGCAGGCAGGAGTGAAAGAGAGGGTACTCCATTGGATAAGGGAGTACCTAAGTAACAGATGGCAGCGAGTCATTGTGCGGGGTGAAGTCTCAGATTGGCCAGACGGCACCAGTGAGGTCGCGCAGGGTTCAGTCCTTGGACTCATACTGTTTCTTATATATGTAAATGATCTTCCAGATGGTTTAGAATCATTCCTCTCATTGTTTGAAGATAATGCCAAAATTATGAGGAGGATTAAAACGGAGGAAGACAGTATGAAACTACAAGATGACCTAGACAGACTGCATGAATGGTCTAACAACTGGCTGCTAAAGTTCAACCCGAGTAAATGCAAGGTAATGAAACTAGGCAGTGGAAACAGGAGTCCAGACACAGGATACAGAATAAGAGATGATGTACTTAATGAAACGGACAGAGAGAAAGATCTAGGAGTTGATATCACACCAAACCAGTTTCCTGAAGCCCACATAAAAATAATTACGTCTGCGGCATATGCGAGGCTAGCAAACATCAAAACAGCCTTTAGGAACCTGTGTAAGGAATCATTCAGAATCTTGTATACCACATATGTAAGACCAATCCTGGAGTATGCGGCCCCAGCGTTGAGCCCGTACATTGTCAAGCACAAGACGAAGCTAGAAAAAGTTCAGAGGTATGCCACTAGACTAGTCCCAGAACTAAGAGGCATGAGTTACGAGGAAAGGCTGCGGGAGATGCACCTTACGAGACTGGAAGACAGAAGAGTAAGGGGATACATGATCACTAAATACAAAATCCTCAGGGGAATCGACAGGGTAGACAAGGATAAACTATTCAACACTGGTGGAACGCAAACAAGGGGACACACAGGTGGAAACTGAGTACCCACATGAGCCACAGGGACGTTAGAAAGAACTTTTTTAGTGTCAGAGTAGTTAACAGATGGAGTGCATTAGGTAATGATGTGGTGGAGGCTGACTCCATACACAGTTTCAAATGTAGATATGATAGAGCCTAGTAGGCTCAGGAATCTGTACACCAGTTGATTGACAGTTGAGAGGCCGGGCCAAAGAGCCAAAGAACAACCCCCGCAAGCAAAAATAGGTGAGTACAAATAGGTGAGTACAAACAGGTGAGTACAAACACACGCACATCAACATGAGTTCAGGGAGGGGAAATCTTGCCTTACTGGCTTAATAAAATTCAACGATCAGGTAACAAAGATTATGCAAGAATGAGAAGGATGGGAAGACTGCTTTTTCTTGAACTGTCGGAAAGCCATTGACAAAGTACCCCATAAGAGGCTGATGCATAAGCTGGAGAATCAGGCAGGAGTAACTGGAAGGGCGCTCCAGTGGGTAAGGGAGTACCTAAGCAATAGGAAGCAGAGAGTTACAGTGAGGGGTGAGACCTCAGATTGGCATGAAGTCACCAGTGCGGTCCCACAGGGCTCTGTACTCAGACCTATCCTGTTTTTGATATACGTAATTGATCTCCCAAAGGGTATAGACTCATTCCTCTCAACGTCTGCTGACGACGCCAAAATTATAAGAAGGGTTAGGCAGAGGAGGACAGCTTGAGACTTCAAGAAGATCTGGACAAGCTGCAGGAATGGTCGAACAAGTGGTTGTTAGAGTTTAACCCGAGCAAATGTAATGTAATGAAGATAGGTGTAGGGAGCAGGAGACTAGATACAAGATATCATTTTGGAGATGAAATACTTCAAGAGTCAAAGAGAGAGAGCGAGAAAGACCTGGGGGTTTATAGCATGCCAGACCTGTCCCTGAAACCCATATCAAGAGGATAACATCAGCGGCATATGCCCCGGTTGGCTAACATAAGAACGGCATTCAGAAACGTGTGTAAGGAATAATTCATAACTTTATGTACCACATATGTCAGACAAATCCTGGAGTATGCGGCTTCAGCATGGAATCCATATCTAGTCAAGCATAAGACTAAGCTTGAAAAGGTTCCAAGGTTTGCTACCAAACTAGTACCCAAACTGAGGGGTGTGAGCTAAGAGGTTATCTTGAGACGATTTCGGGGCTTAGCGTCCCCGCGACCCGATCCTCGACCAGGCCTCCTTTTTGTTACACACCCCCCGGGAAGCAGCCCGTAGCAGCTGTCTAACTCCAAGGTACCTATTTACTGCGAGGTAACAGGTGCATTAGTGTGAAAGAAACATTTTTGCCCATTTGTCTCCGCCTTCACCGGGGATCGAACCCGGAACCTCCGGACTACGAATCCGAAGGGCTGTCCACCTAGCTGTCAGGCATGCATTAGGAGTTATGTTGTAGAGGCTGACTCCATACACAGTTTAAAATGTATATATGATAGAGACCTGTAGGCTCAGGAACCTGTACACCAGTTGATTGACAGTTGAAAGGCAGGACCAAAGAGCCGATGCTCATCCCCCGCAAGTACAGCTAGGTGAGTGTACACACACACACACACAATTATCTTTCATGGATTAATCAAATCTATGGCAACATCAAGGCATAAAAGGTTTGAAATGGAAAAATTTGAATTACATGATATTTTGAGATATATTAGTGCCGAGATGCTAGGAAGCGAGGAGGAACTCAGCTGCCGGATTGGACCTTACAACTGTAACAACAAGCGACCTGTCCTGGTACAGTTCTTTAATGAAGAGGCCTGGGAGTACATAATGAAACACACATATTTGCTCAGAGGCAGCATAGATTATTACAACGTGTTTATTCTTGAAGTTATCTTGAGATATCTTGAGGTTATCGTTATCTTATTGAGAGATATATGACAAAGGATGAAGAAGTGGTTCACAAGGCAGGCCGACCGGCATGCCACCAGGACCCAACCCACCCCACAACTCCTTCCCAAGTCACACCCTACCCAAATCAGCTCTCCCATTCTTCCCCTCTGCTTCTATGTAATGGGGGGAAGGTGGTTGTACTGAGAAGGGCCAATAGCTAAAGTCAAGGAGTTCCTAAAATAGTGGAGATTAGATAGGCCCGGCCCCCAGGGAAGAATTTTCCCAGCAAAGAACACTTATTTTAAAGTAGAAGACTGTCGTCTAAGGTTAATCACCTGCTCCACTTCAACAGGATGAATGGATACTCCTAAAACTCTAAACTTATTTATTTAACCCTCTACTAACCCTTTATATACAAAAATACAATAAATTACTTTACCGTCCTACTTTACGTTAAATTCTTGCACCCACGTAAGCAGGGTACAAGACTTACAAACTTCAACTAGGGTAAAGACTACTTTTCCTGAAGAGACACCTGTAAACCTTCAAAATGGTACTTGTAAACTTTAGCACACGTGGTCTCTGTAGCCACACTTGAGTAACACCTTGGGCTCCAAAACACTGACTTAGAGAACATAAATAAATATACTCAACACCTAGCTAAAAGCACGATAATACTACAGACAGATACTTAACTTGGACACAGGGTAAAGAGAGGGAAGAGAGGAGGAGGAGGAGGAGGAGAACAGAGCCCACAGGGAATGTGTAAACACCACAGCAGCCAGCCAGAGAAGGACCATGAAGCTGCTCTCTCAGCCTAAAATGATTGTTGCCGGATGGATACTCAACTGATCGTACGGTAGCAATCATCACAAGTTTTCCCAGACATTCATTACTAGTTACTTTAACAATTCTAAGAACAGCTGATATCTAGTTCAATATTATATATAATAATCAACAAGCACAGGGTCTGCCTATTGTGTGAGTAACAAGATTCGTCTTACGTATGGCAAGGGAGACAGAAACAAATGCATACACAGGATTTAAGGAACCATGAATGTAAATGTTACTGTTAATTAAATATCCTTCTCACAGGATCCCATTCTATCAATTAATGTATAAATAATTATTTAGAACTCAAAATTGACCTCTGGTTTCCACATAGGAACCCAAAGTCGTAACACTTCTCCACCACTTCAGAGAAAAAAAAATGTGGCAACTAGAATAGTAGTCATATTTTTTTGTAAGAGCATACAAAGGTAAAAAGGAAAACATAGTCCATAAAAGAAAATTAAAAAAATAAGAACAAATATTCTCTGAAAGAAAAATCACACAAAAAAGGAATTCTCTGGAAGAAAAAGTACACAAAAAGGAATTTTCTGAAAGAAAAAGCACACAAAAAGGGAAGGAAAAAAATTGAACAAGGAATATTTAATGTCACAGGAGAACCTAAAAAAAAAAACTAAAACATGACAGTTGGTGTATGGCTTCCTGTGGCTCCAATGGATGTTACTCAGGTAACTGGGACAGTGCATCAGCTAACACTTTTAGCTAACCCAGTAAGTGGATAATGGAAAGATTGAAGTTCTGTAGATATAACGCCCTCCTGAGGATTCTTTTATTCTTCTCCTTCATCTGGTGGATGAATACTAGTTGGTTATGGTCCATATACACTTCCACTATATTAGCTGTTAGATATACTTCAAACTTTTTACAGGCTAACACTAGCGCCAATGCTACTTTTCTACCACTGAATAATTGCGTTGAGTCTTGTCAAATTTCACAGAGTTTGAAATTAGTTTATTGAGAGAAGAATAGAGAGAATATTGAGAGAATATCAATAAACTTCTTCAACATTACAGTGGATGGTCCACTTGATAATCCCAAGTTTGCTGCAACACTGCACCAGCACCCGATTCAGACGCATCGACGTGAATTTTAAACGGTTTGTCGAACCTTGGACTAGCGAGCACTGGGGCGGAAGCTAAGATCAATTTCAAGTTTTTAAAAGCCTCTGCACAGTCTGTTGACCACTGAAATTTAACAGCCTTTTGCAACAAGTTGGTCAATAGAGTGGCGATACTTGAAAAGTTCTGACAAAAGCGGCGGTAGTATGCACACATACTGATAAACCATTGTAAGTCCTTTTTAGCCCGGAGCACTGGATACTCCAGAATGGCACTGATTTTATCAAGGTAACACTTTTCCTTGGCCCACTTCATAACCAAGGTACGTCACTGCCTTGGCCAAAATTAAATTTTTTGACATTTAACATTAGATTCACACTTTTCAAAACTGTGAACAACTGGCATAACCTAGCTATGTGGTCAGCCCAATTTCTATCAAAAAGCACTGTGTCATCTAAAAACGCCCAACAATTTGGTACATTTGCGAGCAGAGAGTTCATTAACCACTTAACTGCGCGGCCTCCAAATATGGCAACCCCTAGTGCGCAGGAAATAAAATCTCTGGAAACAATTCTTTTCTGTTTTTAAAGTGTAAAAAACCTTCCCTGAGTAAGGATATAGTAACAGAAGGTCGAAATTGTAAGTACTTTAGCTGCTATGGGGTCCATATGTTCGTGCGTGACGTCATCATTCCCTGGTCGCCCGTGACATACGCCCCTGGGGTCAGTAGGGCACTCGGGGCAGGATGCGTGAGTTGCTGTGAATATATTTTTGTTAATTTTCTGCGCACAGTTCCAAAAACATTTTATATGCTTTTACGTGCCAATCCTATGTATAATGAACATGTACACTATATTATGGCAGTGGAACATCCGTACTGGCTGAAGACACTGTGTTACGTGCATGACACATGTGTACAGATATCCGGCACATATTTCCATTGTATTATGCTAATTTATGTATATATACAGTATATTTACACACTATACACTATCACACACTATATACATTCACCATGAACACACTCAGAACTCCACGAGTGTCAGCTGCCACATCCTCACTCCTCCAACATCCAGTCACTCCCTCATTCCTCCAACATCTTACTCGCCAACATTACTCCTCCCACCATACTGTTATTGTTTGTATTACACTATTTACACATGTTATGTATACCTATCTACATGTTTTATTCACCAGAACTATGCAAGTAAGTAGATATTGTGTCCAAACTTTACAGTGGCCACAATACACTGCATGAGAAATAACACAGCAGCCAGCAGACGACGCTACGATTACGTCACCTCCCTCACCAAAATAGCTCCTCCCAACATACTCCTGTTGCTGTTACTACACTATATACACACATTGTATATTCCAATGTACAAATGTGTTCACCATAACGAACCACTAAGCTAGTATGATGAGCAAAACGAGTGGCTGCCACACAGTGAGGCTACCTTGATCCTCTCACTCGCTCCCTCACCAGAATTACTCCTCCCACAATGCTACACACAGTGCTTATTATCACCACAATCCTGGTGTTACCACAATACTGGTCACAAAATCCTGTAAATACATAATTGACCTCAAGTTTATTTTGTAAAGGAACCTAAGAAGTAGTTTGAAGATTCCTAGATGGACGAAATAATGCTGTGGTGCTGTGGCTAGCGCTATGAACATCGTGAACAGCATTGAATTACTAATATTTGAACATTGTACACAGTCATTATCACACTCGGGCTCTTCTGTAACACTATCATGGTTAAATAATACAAGTTATCTATATATTTTGACATTATTAGGCGATGCTGTGGTCACAAGTTAAACAGCATTGCTGTGAGCTTATGCTGCGTGCGCCGGCCTAGGTTGCTCACTCACTACTGAGGCTCTCACACCCGGGAATGTGGACCACGACTTTTTTTATGGATGGCATCTGTTTACAAGAGCCCCGAGGAAGCTGATGTGAACCCCATGTAGCCGCAGGAGTTTTGAATGGAACGTGACAAAATACAAATACCCGGAGGCGGGTAATGCACCCCAGACGTGGGCCTGCAGGAGCGTTGCGCAGTTAAAGAGTTAACCACTGGAACGTTGCAGGAGCATTCTGCAGTCCGAAAGGTACTTGATACTCAAAGACACCATCGGGTGTTACGAACGTGGTTAGTTGCTTGGCATGTTCGGTTAGCGGAATCTGATAGTATTCCCTCGAGAGATCGAATTTTCACACGTAGGTGGCATTACCGATTTCATCGATGCAGTCTTCCAGGAGGGGCAGCGGGTAGGCATCCACGATGATCACCTTGTTGAGCTGCTGATAGTCGGGGTATAGTTGTCAGGAGCCATCTGGTTTGGGAACCAAAAGGCAGAGTGAGGACCAAGAGCCCTGGCTCAGCCGGATAAGGCCGTGCTGGAGCAGGAAGTCTACTTCTTTCCGCACGATGGCCTTCTTTTCCGGACTCATCTGGTAGGGCTGAAGATGAATGGGGGAGTAATCCGTGAACATGACATCATGGTAGATGGCATCAGTCTGGGTCGGGACCTCCCCGAACAGTCTTGAGAATTCGTCAAGTAACGACTGCACCTCTTCACGTTGGATGATCTGCAAATGGGACAACCTCTCCTCCACATTATTCACAGAACTAGAATTATTAGAAATGAGATTAGTTGGGTCCCCAAAACAATTATCCCCTCCCCCACTGGAAAAGGAAACATTGGTTAGAGCGACGGGCCTGGGGCCCCTGGAACTTCTTCAGACAGTTCAAGTGTATCAGCATCACCTGATTATGCTTGTCAGAGTGCCTTACTTTGTTTGTGAGGTCCCCAACCTTTTCTGTCACAATATTGGGGCCTTCGTACTTGTGAGACATAGTGTTCCCCAATCGAGGTTTTAATACCAGGACAGGGTCACCAGGCTAAAATACCCTCAACTTAGTCTTAGCATCATGTCGTTCCTTCATACTTTCTTGGGGTCTTCCCAAGATATTTTAATGCAGCCGCCTTACAGTCATTGAGTCTCTGGTGTTACGCAAAGAAAGCCGAGCCTTCGGTCAATATTACGTTACCTAACAGATTCTCCTGTAACATTTGTACGGGTCCACGGACCTTATGGCCAAAGACTAACTCAAAAGGAGAACAACCCAGAGAACTTTGTAACCCCTCTCCAGCAGCAAACAAAACGTATGGCAAGTTCTTATCCCAAGCCCTATTTGAATTTTCACATGACGTCTTCAGCATCTGTTTGAAAGTTTGATGGAATCGCTCAATTACCCCCTGTCTCTGTGGATGGTATGGGCTAGAAACCTTATGAGTTATTCCATTGTCCTTACAGAATTGCTCAAAAGTATCAGACTTAAAGTTAGTATCATTGTCGGTTTGCACGACCCAAGGCAGTCCAAATATAGAGAAAAAATGCAACATATGAGCAACAATAGTCTCGGATGTTCCTTACAGCAAAAGCCTCAGGGTAACGGGTTATGATACACATCATTGTTATCAAGTAAATATTATTAGACTTAGTTCTAGAATAAAATTATTTTAGGGGGAGCTGGTCGGCCGAGTGGACAGCACGCTGGACTTGTGATCCTGTGGTCCCGGGTTCGATCCTGGGCGCCAGCGAGAAACAATGGGCAGAGTTTGTTTCACCCTATGCTCCTGTTACCTAGCAGTAAAATAGGTACCTGGGTGTTAGTCAGCTGTTAGTTAGTTAGCTTAGCATTTTAAAAGCACCGAATCACCTTCTGTGGTTGAGTGTTCAATAAACCCTTAAACTATATGTTTAACACTTCTCTAACCCTGTCCATGGAGGACAGAAGAAAATGTATATATGCTGGTTAGCATTGTAAATGTGTGGCCACGTCTGTGGTAGAAAATAATAATAATAATAAAAAAAACTCATTTGACAAGGGAGAACTCTGTAGTCTCCATTTTCTCATCAAAATCTGATCCTCGTAATAGTAACCGGTTGCTGCATCTACAGTTCCCTCCATAGATAGAGCTTCATCGTGACATTCTGGAAGACTGGGGTCAGCCTTCTGCAATTCACTCATAGAGGCATCCATGCCATGGTCAGATGCCATTGGCCGAGACTCAACAGGTTTCTTCCCCCACATCCTCACTACTCTCGATAGGTGATGTTAGGCTCCCCATAGTGTCCTCGGCCTCGTCATCGATTCGGGCCATGAACGTGTGTGCAAGGTCCACTTGACTCCCACCACTCGGAAAGTTCCTCGTGTCCTCGGGATTTACCACCTTGGCAACCACAGGGCTGCCCTTACATTTAAGACCCATAGACCTGGTCACCACACATGCAGGGTACACAACATTGTCCTCTGCGGTGGGTAGATCCAGGGAAACCTTAGGGGTGGGCAACATAATAGAAAGTCGGTAGTCCCCTACCTCATCCCCTGCTAAATAATTACCCAATATTATATCAATATTATGGAAAGGTAGGTAAGAAGTGACTCCGACTGTACAAATACCCTTTTGGAAATCAGATTTTAGGGTTACCTTACAGAGGGGTACTGCTCAAGTATCACTTGTGACACCCTCAACCAGTACTACTTCTCCAGTGTCGAGAGTCTTGGCACTTTGCAACGCACTCTCTAAAATTAAAGTCTGGATGGCACTGGTGTCTTAAACGATCACCACGTCCTTTCAGGAAGAACACTCAGACGATAAAAGCTTTCCCTTCGACAAGAAAGGAGTAAGCAGGTCCAGCCACTTTGGGTTGGAGGTCTTACTCTCTCTAACCCTTCAGAAGTCCTCAAGCCTTGTGTATAACAACAGGAGCATTGGGCCTTTTTTCTGGGTACAGATGCCAACAGCGGCTAGTGGTGTGGTTTGAACGTTTACAGTGACCACAGAATCTTTGAGAAGAAGAGACATTACTACCAGAATTCACCTTTGGTTCACTTTTAGGTGCCATGGGGTTAGACAATTTAACCTAGTTAGTTTTGTCTGAAAAAGAAGGTGCTCTAGTTACAGGGTTACAATGGGTCGGTCTGGACTAGCTGTGGGTATAAGGTTTGTTACTATTCGGGATGTAATTATTTTTATTGGGCATTTTGCCTGCCACCTTGTAGTTTTCTGCCATCATGGCCAAATCAATAATATTTGCATCTACCTCCTTCCTACCCCTTAAATACTGTGCCACCGGCTCTGACATGTTATCTATAAATCCCTAAACTAAAATTAAATTTCTGAGTGCCTCGTTTGTTTCGGCTTCAGCATAGCAAATCCATTTTTCAAACAGTCTTGTTTGGTTATTGGCAAATTCAGTGAGAGGTTGGTTGTGTGTAGGCTTAAGGTTGCGATAAGCTTGGCGGTGAGCTTCAGGCATAATTCCATATGCCCTCAAAATCTGTTCCCTGACTTTACTATAATCAAAACAATCGCAGTCAGGCATGTTTATTAAAGTGTCTTGGGCTCTAAGTTTTCCCTGCAAGATTTTTCCCCACTCTTCCTCTGGCCAGTTCATGGACATGGGCAGTTTCAGAAAATGGTTGAAAAACCTTCCAGGGTCTAACTCTGAAAATTCAGACAGTTTATCATAATGCCTGGGGTTTGAATCCCCAGCAGGTGGTGTTACAGTGGTATTGACTCTAATTCTTGCCTCCTCAGTTTTGAGCCTTTGCTCCTCTACTCTAGCATTTTGCTCCACCAGTCATATTTTGGCTAATTGTAATTCCAACTCTTTGTCACTCCTAGCTGCACTTTCAGCTGGACTGGGCTGGCATAAAATTGTATCACTTGCCAATAGGCCCTGGTCTATGCAATGCTGTAAAATTTCCTTCGATAAGATCCACTTTTTAACAGCTTCATCTAACTCAAGGCCAAATTCCTTGCCTAACAACACTAAGTTAGCTTTGGTCAGCTTCCTAACCTCTACCACTGAAGATGTCCTTGCCAATTCCTGCAATTTGTCATGCATCACTAATTAATCTAGATACTGGCAACAACAACAAAAACGGAAAAAATACAAAAATTTGTATGGACATTGTTACAAGACCACACTTACCTCAATCGTAAAGAGATCCAGTTAGTGCAAGAAGTATCCTTTGCTCATTGACCTGGACCCTAGGCTATCACAACTGTTCCTAGGAAGTCAAGAAATTTTAATTTCGGCCCTCAAAATCTAACTTTTTACAATTTATAGATACAAATTTTCATCTCCTAGACATGCCAACCACTTGTTATGCCGGGGCAGGTGGTTGTACTGAGAAGGGGCAATAGCTAAAGTCAAGGAGTTACTAAAATAGTGGAGGTTAGATAGGCCCGGCCCCAAGGGAAGAATATTCCCAGCAATGAATACTTGTTTTAAAGTAAAATACTGTCGTCTAAGGTTAATCACCTACTATACTTAAACAGGATGAACGGATACTCCTAAAACTCTAAACTTATTTATTAAACCCTCTAATAACCCCCATATACAAAAACTACAATAAATTACTTTACCATTCTACTTTATGTTAAATCCTTGCACCCACGTAAGCAGGGTGCAAGACTTACAAACTTCAACTAGAGTAAAGACTACTTTTCCTGAAGGGACACCTGTAAACCTTCAAAATGGTACTTGTAAACTTTAGCACAGGTGGTCTCTGTAGCCACACTTGAGTAACACTTAGGGTTCCAAAACACTGACTTAGGGAGCCGGTCGGCCGAGCAAACAGCACGCTGGACTTGTGATCCTGTGGTCCTGGGTTCGATCCCAGGCGCCGGCGAGAAACAATGGGCAGAGTTTCTTTCACCCTATGCCCCTGTTACCTAGCAGTAAAATAGGTACCTGGGTGTTAGTCAGCTGTCACGGGCTGCTTCCTGGGGGTGGAGGCCTGGTCGAGGACCGGGCCGCGGGGACACTAAAAAGCCCCGAAATCATCTCAAGATAACCTCAAGATAGAGAACATAAATAAATATACTCAACACCTAGCTAATGGCACGGTAATATTACAGACAGATACTTAACTTGGACACAGGGTAAAGAGAGAGAAGAGAGGAGAGGAGGAGGAGGAGGCGAACAGAGCCCACAGGGAATGTGTAAACACCACAGCAGCCAGCCAGAGAAGGACCATGAAGCCGCTCTCTCAGCCGACAATGATTGTTGCCGGACGGATACTCAACTGATCATATGGTAGCAATCATCACAAGTTTTCCCAGACATTCATTACTAGTTACTTTAACAATTCTAAGAATAGCCGATATCTAGTTTAATATTATATATAATAATCAACAAGCACAGAGTCTGCCTGCTGTGTGAGTAACAAGATTCGTCTTACGTCTGGCAAGGGAGACGGAAACAAATGCATACCCAGGTTTTAAGGAACCATGAATGTAAATGTTATTGTTAATTAAATATCCTTATCACATGATCCCATCCTATCAATTAATCTATATAAATAAAAATGGAAATGTTCGTTTGTTCAAAATCGCTAATCTCCGAAAGTTCTTCACCAATTGCTTTGAAATTTTCACACAATGTTCCAATGTTTCACACTCGCATCTGAGCAGGTTTTTATATACTTATTATATTGATATCACATCTGTGACGGAAAAAAAACATGCTTTTTTGAAAAACTGTTTTTCATGTGGATTTCATGTGAGAAAAATCTTTGAAACCTCTTCACCGATTACTTTGAAATTTTGACACGACGTTGCATTCGAATAGGCGCGTTTTTCTATATACTTACTATATACATACCTCTAAAGCTGTGTGACCTGTGACCAGAGAAAACATGCTTTTTTTGAAAAACATCGCCATCTGTTGGATGTAAGACCAACACACGCTGTAATCTTTCAAAGTTCTTCACCGATTGCTTTGAAGTTCTAACGCAGTTTGCTAAAGTGGACTGGAACCTATTTACCCTCAGTGCTGCTCTCTCTGACCTCTCCCTTCTGCCTCTCCCTCACACTCTACTCCTTTTTCATGACACTGTCTTCGACACTGCCCTCCGCTCTATTCCTCGCTCTTCCTCTCGGGGTCCACGAAAGTGCGTTCCCTGGTGGAATGCAGACTGTGCTCGGGCTGTCCACTGTAAGCGTGCAGCCTGGAAGAGGCACCGCCGTCGGCTGACGGCCGATTCTTTTCTTTTCTTTCGGAAAGCGAGTACGGTGGCCCGTAGGGCCATCCGTATGGCTAAACGTGAATGTTGGGTATCTTATGTCTCAACAATTACGTACGAAACTCCTCTGCCACAGATCTGGAAGTGTATCTACAAGATAGCAGGTAAGTTCATTCTCGATGTTTCACCGGGCCTTCACCTCCGTGGTACTCTTGTAGCAGACCCGTTGCAGGTCGCTAACCAACTGGGTTCCCACTTTTCTTCTGTTAGCTCTGGTCTTGATCTTCCCCGATCTTTCCTTCTTCGTAAACCTATCCTTGAGTCTCGTCCTTTAGATTTCTGCACTCATCTTCGACTTCCCTATAACGATCTCTTCTCTCTCTCTGAACTTCGTTCTGCCCTGGCCCTCTGCGGTTCTACGGCGGCAGGCTCCGATGGTATTCATTATGAGATGCTTCGCCATCTCCCTCTGTGCTCGTCTCAGTATTTACTGAGTCTGTATAATCGGATCTGGGCGTCGTCGTCAGTCCCTGAGGACTGGCTCGATGCCGTTGTCCTCCCTGTTCGCAAACCAGGGTCTCTGGGAACTTCCCCCAAGGACTTTCGCCCTATTGCCCTCTCAAGTTGTGTCTGCAAACTCTTTGAACGTATGGTTAACGTTCGTCTGATGTGGTTCCTGGAACACCATCACCTCCTCTCCTCTTCTCAACTTGTTTTTCGCAAGTGCCGCAGCACGACAGATGTCCTGGTGAACTTGGAGATCTATGTTCGTACTGTTTTTGCTGCGAAGACCTCCGTTGTTGCCGTCCTTTTTGACCTGGAAAAGGCTTACGACACCACTTGGTGATATCATATTCTATCCCAGCTTCATTCTTTTGGCCTTTGTGGACATCTCCCTCTCTTTCTCCGCAGCTACCTCTTTCGTCGTTCCTTTCGGGTGCGACTTGTCTGCCTTTTTTCAACAATACGAGGTTGTGCCCCAGGGTAGTGTTCTGAGCACTATTCTTTTTCTGGTTGCCCTCAATGGTCTTCTTTCCTCTCCTCCTTCTGGAGTCTTCTCCTCTCTCTATGTCGACGATCTTACCCTTTGCTGTCAGGGTGATGATTCGCCTCTCCTTCAATGGCAGCTTCAACTTGCGATTGATGCCGTGTCGTCTTGGGCCTCCGATCATGGCTTCAGGCTCTCTATGCTTAAGACTTGTGCTATGATCTGTACTCAGAAGCGTGTCGTTCTTTGTCTCTCTTTGTCGCTCTATGGAAATCCCATTGAGTACAAGGATTCCACTAAGCTTTTGGGGTTAATCATTATATCTCGTTTGTCTTGGTCGCCCCATATCTCTTACCTCTGAGTTGAATGCTCTAAGACTCTTACCCTCCTTCAGGTATTGTCCCATACTTCTTGGGGAGCGGATAAGTGCACTCTCGCTTTACAGTCTTCTCTCATCCTGTCTAAACTCGATTATGGTTGCCCTGCTTACTTGCTTGCTTCTCCTTCTACTCTTTGCCGTCTTGATGCTTTGCATCATACTGGGTTGCGCCTCAGCTCTGGTGCCTTCCGTTCGACTCCCGCCCTCAGCTTGTATGTCAACACTGGCTTCCTGTCTTTCTAGAACCGCCGTGATCGCTACTGTCTTCGCTATCTTGTGCGGTCCTTGCAACATCCTTCCTCTCGCCTCTGTCGTGCTTTAACTTTTACCCCTTGAGGTGCTTCCGGGGCTTAGCGTCCCCGCGGCCCAGTCGTCGACCAGGCCTCCTGGTTGCTGCACTGATCAACCAACCCCTCCTGTAATTCCTGCTCCTCTTTCCCACCGCCCTCTTTCTTTCCAGTTATCTCGCTTACAGGATTCTCTTTCACTTCGTATTTCTAATATTTCTCTGTGTTGGTCTTTCCATGCCCCCGTGGAGAATCCCTCTTCCGAAGTTTTGTACATCCTTGACCCGTATCACTAAAGCTTTTACCCTTCCTACGGTTCTGAAACACCTTTTCCTGGTGAACAGGTTCCTGAGCCTACTGGGCTCTATCAAATCTACATTTGAAACTGTGTATGGAATCTGCCTCCACCACATCAATACTTAATACATTCCATTTGATAACTACTCTGACACTGAACAAATTCTTTCTTGTGTCTCTGTGGCTAATGTCTATATGCTAATAGGCTAATGCTAATGCCACATCTGTCGACGTGTTTATTTTTTTTTTTTGTGTGTGTGTACATGTGTTGTGTGTGTAGTGTGTGTATGTGTACTCACATATTTGTGTCTCCTGAATCCCTTCTTTCTAGCCTTCGTTTGTTTAAAGCAATGACTCTTGTCCTTCTTCCCTATTATATCTAGTTTTAAAACTATGAAAAGTGTTTGCTTCCACAATGTGCTCATTTAGTTCATTCCATTTTCACACTACTCTCACGCTAAAAAAAACCTTTCTAACATCTCTATGACTCCTCTGATTTTCCAGCTTCCACTCATCCCCTTTGTTCTGTTGATATTCCACGAGAATATTTCGTCTATTTCCACTCTGTCAATTCCCCTAAATATTTGGTATGCTGCTATCATATCTCCCAGCTCCCTCCTTTTTTCTAACGTTGCCAGGTTCTGTTCCTTCAGTCGCTCTTCATATCCCATTTCATGCAACTCCAGGATATGATTGAGTTCTGGCCTCGTCGCAAACTGTTTAACCTTTTCCAGTTTCCTAATGTATTTCTTTTAGTGAGGGGCTCCATGACGGGGGGCTGCATATTCTAAGACTGGTCTCACGTAGGCAGTGTAATGCGCTCTGTATGCCTCCTTAAGTTTCTGAATGACGTTCTATCATTTGCTAGCATAGAGTAAGCTGCTATTGTTATCAGATTTATATGTGCCTCAGGAATTAGATTTGGTGTTAGGTCCACTCCCAGGTCCCTTTCTTGAATCGTCACAGGAATGTAGTGTCCCTTCATTGTATATACATTTCCATAACTTTACACTTACTCGTGTTGAACTCCAGTAGCCATTTCTTGGACCATCTCTGCAGCTTGTTCAAGTCCTCTTGGAAGATCCTACAATCCTCATCTGTCACAAGTGATCACATTAATTTTGCGTCTTCTGCGAACATCGACATACAGGACTCTACTTCTGTAGACATGTCGTTCACGCATATTAGAAATAGAACTGGTCCCAGCACCGGTGCTTGAGGTACTTCACTCGTTATGGTTCGCCAGTCTGACTTCTCGTCCCTGAATGTTACTCTCTGACTCCGGCGTGTTAAGTATTTCTTTGCCCAAGATTTTCCGCTTACTCCCGCCTACCTCTGAAGTTTGAATAGTAGTCTCCTGTGCACTACTGTGTCAAAGGCTTTTTAGCAATCCAGAAATATGCAGTCTGCCTATCCTTCTCTGTCTTGCCTGATTCTTGTTATCTTATTATAGAATTCCAGAAGGTTTGGTAGGCATGATTTACATTCTCTGACCCAATGTTGGTTTGTGTTATATACCCAATGTTCTCTAGGTGTGTAACCAGTCTTAACCCGATTATTATTTTTAATTAAGTACTTTTCGTGGAATGTTTGTCAGTGATACTGGTCTGTAGATAAGTTCTTCCCTATCACCTTTTTTGAAAATTGGAATCAGATTTGTCTTCTTCCAGCAACTGGGCAACACTCCCTGCGTAAGTGACTCATTATAGATCCTTGCTAGAGTCACGCTGAGGGCCTGCGCTGCCTCTTTTAGTGTCCACAGTGTTACATTGTCTGGTCCAACTGCTTTAGTTTCATCCACTGTTATCATTTGTTTCATTACCTCCTCTACTGTCACTTCTATATAGGTTAGTCTCTCATCTTGGGTCATTTCCTCTTCTAACAATGGGAGCTGCTCAGGCTCGGTTGTGAACACTCCATGGAAACTGGCATTCAGTACCTCGCAGATTTCCTTGTTGCTTTATGTATATGCCCCTTCTGTTTTCTTTAGTGTTGTCACTTAGTCGTTCACCGAAATTTTCCTTCTTATATGACTATGTAGTAATTTGGGTTACCTGTTCGATTTCATTGCAATATCGTTTTTCATAATTCATTTCCGTTACTTTCCTTATATTAATGTATTCATTCCTAGCTCTGTTGCGTCTAATTTTTTTGTCCTCTGTCTTTTGTACTTTCTCCACAGCGAACCACTTGGGTTAGATGGTAGGGTGCCAGTCCTCACTTCATGCAAGTCGACGTTCAGTCTCCGACCGTCCAATTGGTTGGGCACCATTCTTTCCCTTCCCATTTTCCAAATCATTATCCTAACCCCCTTTCCCAGTGTTATATAGTCGTAATAGCTTGGCGCTTTCCCCTGATAGTTCCCTTCCCTTCCCTCCTGTTTCTCACTTTTGCTTCCTGGCCCTGTCTATTACATCAAAGGTTTTTTTTATTCCCCCTACATTTTTTATTTTATTGTTGGTATAAAACTATCTTCAACCTCCTTGCATTTCCACTTGAATAGGTCCACACTTTGTGTGTATGTGGATGTGCGGGTAAGTAATTATCAAAAGAAAGCACCAAACCGGGAAGGCTATGTAGCACCATCAAATGTGCGGAATAATCAGAGGGCGCTAAATATCACCAAGGATGCCAATACGAGAACAAAAACGCATAAGGTGAAAGATATCAAAAGTATCCGAATCACCAAGAATTCTATTGAGGGACAACTAGGTGACCGCGAGGGGCGGTCGGAAAGCAAGACACACGCTCGTCCTGGAAGTCAGGACATTCAAGAAAGACATGCACGACCATAAGAGGGACAATGCAATTAAGACAATAAGGAGCAGGGCTCCTTAAGGAGCTCTATCAAGTGACCATGGGTAAAGCGAGTATAGGCAACACGCAACCTCGCCAGCGCCGTTTCCCATCGCCGGTTACGGTGGTAGGAGGACGGCCACGAGGAAACATAACATTTAAGAGTACGTAGTTTGTTACCAGTAAGAAACGACCAAGAAGCCTGCCAACGGGTAAGGATGGAGGAATGGATAACCGGGTAAAAGTCGGAATATGGAATACCTTTACGAGAGATGGGACACGAGCGGACAGCTTCCTTGGTGGCAGCATCCACACGCTCATTTATAGACACACCAATATGGCTGGGAACCCAACAAAACTCAACTGATTTAAATTTACTGTGAACAAGAAACAACCAATACTGGATCTCAACAACTACTGGATGAACCGGATTAAAGGACTCGAGAGCCATGAGGGCACTACGAGAGTCAACAACAACTTCAAAGGAAGACTGACAACGAGAAAGCAGGAGACGAAGAGCATAGAGAATAGCATAAAGCTCCGCTGTGAAGATGCTAGTCTCCGGAGGTAAGCGACACATATAAGTGCGATCAGGAAAAACAACAGAGTAGCCAACACCGTCCGCAGACTTAGAGCCATCGGTGAAGACAGAAACGGAGCGGGAGTAAGAAGAAAAGTGCTCAAGGAAAAGGCGCTTTAGAACCGTAGGAGGGGTAAAATCTTTAGTGATGCGGGTCAAGAAAGTACAAAACTGCGGAAGGGGGGACTTTCCATGGAGGCAAAGAAGGAACAACACGAGGAGAAACATTAGAAATACGAATGGAAAGAAAATCCTGTAAGCGAGATAACCGGACAGAAAGAGGGAGGTGGTGAAGAGGAACAGGAACCGCCGGAGGGGTAAAAGTTAAAGCATGACAGAGGCGAGAGGAAGGATGTTGTAAGGACCACGCAAGATAGCGAAGACAGTAGCGATCACGGCGGTCCTGGAGAGACAGGAAGCCAAGTGTCAACATATAACGCTAAGGATGGAAGTCGAACGAAAGGCACCAGAACTGATGAGCAACCCAGTATGGTGCAAAGCATCAAGACGGCGAAAAGTAGGAGAAGCAGACGAGTAACCAGGGCAACCATAATCGAGCTTAAACAGGACGAGAGAGGAATGTAAAGAAAGGAGAGTGCGCCTATCTGCTCCCCAAGAAGTATGGGACAATACCCGAAGGAGGGTAAGGGCCTTAGAGCACTCAACACGGAGGTAAGAGATATTGGGAGACCAAGACAAACGAGTGTCAAGGAATAACTCCAACACCTTCGTGGAATCTTTGTACTCAAGGGGATGACCATAAAGTGACAAAGAGGAACGAAGAACAACCAGTTTCCGAGTACAAGTCATGGCACAAGTCTTAGGCATAGAGAGCCTGAAGCCATGATCGGTGGCCCAAGACGACACGGCATCAATCGCAAGTTGAAGGTGGCATTGAAGGAGAGGCGAATCATCACCCTGACAGCAAAGGGTAAGATCATCGACATAGAGTGCGGAGAAGACGCCTGAAGGAAGAGAGGGAAGAAGACCATTGAAGGCAACCAGAAAAATAGTAGTTCTCAGAACAATACCTTGGGGCACACCTTCGTATTGCTGAAAAGAGGCAGAGAGAGCGCTACCAAGCCGCACCTGAAAGGAACGACGAGAGAGGAAGCTGTGGAGAAAGAGAGGGAGATGACCACGAAGGCCAAAAGAATGAAGCTGAGAAAGAATATGATATCGCCAGGTAGGTGTCGTAAGCCTTTTCCAGGTCAAAAAGGACGGCAACAACGGAGGTCTTCGCAGCAAAAGCAGTACGAATATAAACCTCCAAGTTCACCAAGACATCTGTCGTGCTGCGGCACTTGCGGAAACCAAATTGAGAAGGGGAGAGGAGGTGATGGTGTTCCAGGAACCACATCAGACAAAAGTTAACCATACGTTCAAAGAGTTTGCAGACACAACTTGTGAGGGCAATAGGGCGAAAGTCCTTAGGGGATGATCCCAGAGACCCTGGTTTGCGAACAGGGAGGACAACGGCATCGAGCCAGTCCTCAGGGACTGACGACGACTCCCAGATCCGATTATACAGGCTCAGTAAATACTGAGACGTGCACGGAGGGAGAAGGCGAAGCATCTCATAATGAATACCATCGGAGTCCGCCGCCGTAGAACCGCAGAGGGTCAGGGCAGAACGAAGTTCAGAGAGAGAGAAGAGATCGTTATAGGGAAGTCGAAGACGAGTGCAGAAATCTAAAGGACGAGATTAAAGGACAGGTTTACGAAGAAGGAAAGACTGGGGAAGATGAAGACCAGAGCTAACAAAAGGAAAGTGGGAACCCAGTTCGGTAGCGACCTGCAACGGGTCTGCCCCAAGAATACCATGGAGGTGAAGGACCGGTGAAATATCGGGAATGAACTTATCCGCTATCTTGCGGATACGCTTCCAGATCTGTGGCAGAGGAGTTTCGGACGTAATGGTGGAGACATAAGATGCCCAACATTCACGTTTAGCCGTCTGAATGGCCCTACGGGCCACCATACTCGCCTTCCGAAAGAAAAGAAAAGAATCGGAAGTCTGCCGATGGCGGTGTCTCTTCCAGGCTGCACACTTACAGCAGACAGCCCGAGCACAGTCTGTATTCCACCAGGGAATGCACTTCCGTAGACCTCGAGAGGAAGAGCGAGGAATAGAGCGGAGGGCAGCGTCGAAGACATTATCATGAAAAAGGAGGAGAGCGATGGAGAGGTAGAAGGGAAAGGTCAGAGAGAGCAGCGCTGAGGGTAAAGAGGTCCCAGTCCGCTTTCGCAAACTGCCACCCAGGGAATGAGAGGGGAGGGTGAAAAGGGAAAAAGGTAACAAGGATGGGGAAATGGTCATAGCCATGGAGGACATTGAGAACCTGCCACGTGAAATCTATGTAAAGAGAAGAGGAACAAAGAGAAAGATCAAGATAGGAAAGGGTGCGTGTCCGAGAGTCCAAATGTGTGGGCTCACCAGAATACAGAAGAGACAGGGAAGAAGAGAGGATAAACGGCTCAAGAAGGCGACCCCGGGTGTTCGTCAGAACATCACCCCAAAGGAAATGACGACAATTGAAATCACCCAGCAGGAGCACAGGCTCCGGCAAGGAGTCCAGTAAGTGTTTCAGATCAGGAAGAGAAAGCAGGACACTCGGGGGGAGATAAACGGAACAAACAGTGTACCATTTCCCCACAAAGATACGAGCAGCAGAACAATGGAGAGGTGAAGGAAAAAGTAAGGGGAGAAAGGGAACATCAGAGCGAATCAAGAGAGCAGAAGAGTTAGGAGCCCCAGCAACAGCTGGGGGGGGGGAGAGAAAAGGAATATCCACGAAAGCAACAAGGACGAGCACCAAGCATTGGCTCTTGGAGACAGACACAAAGGGCCGAAAACCGCAAAATAAGAAGTTGGAGTTCGAGGAAATTGGCATGATAACCTCGAACGTTCCATTGAAGAATAGACATCGATGAAAAGAGAAAAGACAACAACAGAGAACAAGGAAGAAACAAAGGCGAAAGAGCAACGGAGCACGTTAAAGAAGATCAGGGTCGGGATCAGGGTCAGCAAAGTCAGGGTTAGCGGGCATGGGTAAACTGAGCAAAGACGGAGGGAAGGAAGCAGAAGAACAGACCAGAGGTGGGCGGGTGGGATCCAGAGGAGGAGACAACGGAGAGGAGCAGTCAAGGACAGCAGCAGGAAGAGGGGGAGAAGAAAGAGGGGAGCGCACCTCAGTAAGAGCAGCAACCGAGAGGGAAGCGGGCGCCAAAGAAACATCCATAGCAGGAACAGGGGGCGCAACCACCGAAACAGGAGGGGAAGGAGCAATAGAGTCAGTAGTAGGGGCTGAGGAAGAGAGCGAAGCCTTCTTACCCGCCGGGGAGGAGGAAGGAGAGGAGCCAGGCTTACGCTTCTGACTTAAAGAGACCGGTGTCCCAGCAACTACGTACCCGGCAACGGATTCCAGCATCTCAATAGGAGAAACTGAACGAGAGCACACACGAAGGCCGTTAGGAGAGCGATGGACATCAGCCCGCACCGACAGGCGGCGGGAAGAGTCAATAGATGAAGGAGAAATATGGGAAGGAGGATCGGAGGGAGACGAGGAAGAAGACACAGAAGACATGAGAGACTGGGTAGAAAGAAAGGGAACCCCAGACAGAGGACCAGGAGGGGGACCCCTCGGGACAGAACTCAAAGGAACAGAGGAGGGGGCAGTGGGCGTATCAGGGTCCATGGCTCATAAACGGTTGTGAGTCTGAGGAAGGTGAGAAGGACGAGGACAGGAAGAGCGCAACACGCGAGCATAAGAGACGTTAGCATGAAGCGGGAGCCGGCGAACCTGGCGCCTCACCTCAGGAAAAGATAAACGCTCCCGGTTCTTCAAGGTGAGGACGGCTGCCTCATGCTTGTAATGGATACACACATGGGAGAAGGTAGGATGGGCCTCACCGCAGTTGAGGCAGCGAACCTGGGGAGAAGTGCATTCCGACTTAGAGTGACCTTCGCCCCCCACACAAAGGACAGAGAGAGACAGTCCCAGAGCAGTGGAGGGCACCGTGCCCAAACCTCCAGCACTTGTTACAGAGCCCAGGAGAAGGAATGTACTCCTGGACAGAGCACCTGGCACCAGCAAGAATGACAGAGGGTGGAAGGGTCCTACCATCAAAGGTAATCTTCACAACCCGAAAGGGTTGACGGCGACGACCTCGAGGGGGACGAGTAAACGTGTCAACTCGGAGGACAGAATGGCCCTGGGCATCGAGGATATGCCGAATATCATCGTGGTAGTCCTGCAGATTCCGAACACCGGTCGCAACATGGGGCGGGAGGAGAATAGTGCCTAGCCTGGCATTCATCTGAGCGTTCTTTGAGACCCGAACAGGGGTCTCGCCAAGGCAGGATAAGGCAGCCAAGCGGAAAGCTGCATCCTGACAAGGAGCAACAACGACACGTGTACCGAGACGAGTAGGGTTGAAGGTAACAGAGGCATCCACGGAATCAACAAGATGTCGATGGAGGGAGAAATCGTCAGGAGGCGCAGAATCAAGAAGGCGGAGATCAAAGTATTTGGCCCACGAAGCGAGACCAAACAAGGCTTGATAGGCATCAGAACGGGAAGGAATCGAGTGAGTGTGGCCGTGTCGAAGACGGCATTGAAAACCCCCAGAGAGAGAGGGGTTAAAAGGCGCAGTAGTTGCAATTAGAGATGGAGCCGTGCCAGGGGACGAGGTAGTCACCACTGGGGGCTTGGGGTTCGACCCAACCACAGAGGAGGGAGGAGAGTAGTCAGAGAGGCCAAAGGAGGAGCAAGGTCGGGGGCCCAATGCAGCGGAGGCTACAGAACCCGGTCTTCCAACACGGACCGA
Source organism: Procambarus clarkii (assembly GCF_040958095.1). Classification (NCBI taxonomy): domain Eukaryota; kingdom Metazoa; phylum Arthropoda; class Malacostraca; order Decapoda; family Cambaridae; genus Procambarus; species Procambarus clarkii. The sequence goes on from NC_091185.1 coordinate 22,358,341, forward strand.
CTCGGGGGCTTGGTCGTCCACCCCACGAGCCTGAGAATGTAAAGGAGGAACAGAACACAACATAGGTACGAACCATAAACATTCATTCACGAATGTGTCCCCACACCCACCATGGAGCCACAATTAGAGGCAGGACACCCAACAAGAAGCTATCGCTGGTCATGCCGGGGCCTCCTAGGGGTGCGTCGTGAGTATACGCCCCACAAACGCCACCTTAAGAACCGTCAGTCCGTCGAGATCGGGTTCAGTGACAAAAGGGGAATTGACAATAAAAGGTTCCCCTCGCTCACGATGTTGGATACTACAGTTCTACGGGTGCAAGAGTATGCCTCCTCAAGCACCCGGGCGTCAAAACAGAAGTCCGAAGGAATAACCAAAACATGCAAAAGGTCGGCAGGAAACGACAAGCAGATAGAAGACGAGTGGATGTGCGGGTGTGTACTCACCTAGTTGTGCTTGCAGGGGTTGAGCTTATTGGTCCCGCCTCTTAAACGTCAATCTACTGGTGTACAGGTTCCAGAGCTTCTCGAGCTCCATCACATCTACATTTGAATCTGTGTATGGAGTCAGCCTCCACCACATCACTTCCTAGTTAATTCAATTTACTAACTACTGTGACACTGTAAAAGATCTTTCTAATGTCTCTCTGGCTCATTTGGGTACTCAGCTTCCACTTGTGTCCCCCTTGTGCGTATACCACCTGAGTTAAATTATCCATTCTTGTCTACCCTGTCAATTCCCTGAGAATTTTGTATGTGGTAATCATGTCTCCCCGAGTTCTTCTGTCTTCCAACGACGTGAGGTGAAGCTCACTCAGCCTTTCCTCGTAACTCATGCCTCTTAATTCTGGTACTAGCTAGCATACCTCTGAACGTTTTCCAGCTTTGTCTTGTGCTTCACTACGTACGGGCTCCTTGCTGGTGCCGCATACTCCGAGATTGGTCTTACATATGTGATATACAAGGTTCTGAAGATTCCTTACACAGGTTTCTGAAGGCAATTCTAATGTTAGCAAGCCTCGCATACGCCGCCGATGTTATTTTTTTTATGCAGGCTTCAGGAGACAGGTTTTGGCATGATATCAGTTCCAAGATCTTTCTCTCTGACCGTTTCGTAAAAGACTTCATCTCCCATTCGGTATCCAATGTCTGGACTTCTATTTCCTCGCCTAGTTTCATCACGTTACATTTACTTGGTGTGAGGTGTGTGTGTGTGTGTACTCACCTATTTGTGCTTGTAGGATCGGGCATTGACTCTTGGATCCCGCCTTTCTAGCTATCGGTTGTTTACAGCCATGACTCCGGTCCTACTTCCCTATCATATCTAATTTTTAAATTATGAATAGTTTGCTTCCACAACCTGCTCCTTAAGTACATTCCATTTCCCCACTACTCTCACGTAAAAAGAAAACTTCCTAACATCTCTGAGACTCGTGTGAGTTTACAGCTTCCATCCATGACCCCTTGTTCTGTTAGTATTCCGTGTGAACATGTTTTCTATTTCTACTCTGTCAATTCCCCTGAGTATTTTATACGTTCCTATCATATTCCCCCTCCCCCCCTTCGTCTCACTTCTTGTTTCTATTGGCATAAGGTTCAGTTCCTTCAGGTGCTCTACATATTCCATCCGTCGTAACTCTGGGACGAGCCTCTTCGCAAACTTCTGAACCTTTTCCTTTACCTTATGCTACTTCAGGTGGAGACTTCATGATGGTGCGGCATACTCTAAGACTGGTCTCGCATATAGACAGTGTAAAGCACCCTATATGCCTCCTTCCTTAGATTTCTGAATGATGTTCTAACTTTTGCCAGAGTATGCTGCTGTCGATATCTTATTTATTTGTGCCACTGGAGTTAGATTAGGTGTTACGTCCACTCCCAGGTCACTTTCTCAAATCGTTACAGGTACGCAGGTACCTTCATTGTGTACTGTCCCTTTGGTCTCCTATCACCTACTCCCATTTCCATAACTTTGCATTTGCTCGTGTTGAACTCTAGTAGCCATTTTTCTGACCATCTCTACAACATGTTCAAGTCCTCTTGGATGATCCTACAATCCATCTGTCACAACTCTTCTAATTAATTTTGCGTCATCTGCGAACATCGACATGTAGGATTCTACTCCTGTAAACATGTCATTAACGAATATTAGGAATAGAATTGGTCCCAGCACCGATCCTTCAGGTACTCCATTCGTTACTGTTCGCCACTCCAACTTCTCGCTCCTTACCGTTACTCTTTGACTCCTTCCTATTAGGTTGTTCTTTACCCGTGTTAGGGCCTTTCCGCTTACTACAGCCTGCTTCTCAAGTTTGAATAGCAGTCTCATGTGCAATACTGTTTCAAAGGCTTTTGGCAGTCCAGAAATATGCAGTCTGCCCATCCTTCTCTTTCCTACCTTATACTCGTTATTTTATCAAAGCATTTCAAAAGGTTTGTTAGGCATGATTTTCCTTTCCAGAACCCATGGTCATGTTTGTTTACGAACCTAATGTTCTCCAGGTGTGCAACAAGTCTCATCCTAATTATTCTTTCAACTATTTTGCAGGGGATGCCTGTCAGTGATACAGGTCTATAGTTAAGTTCTCCCTCCCTATCCCCCTTTCTTGAAAATCGGTATGACATTTGCTTTCTTCCAGCAACTGGGCAATTCTCCCGACATAAGTGATTTATTAAAGAGCCTTGTCAGAGACACGCTGAGAGCTTGCACTGCCTTTTTTAGTATCCACAGTGATACTTTGTCTGGTCCAACTGATTTAGTTGCATCCTGTGTTTTCAATTGTTTCATTACCTCCTCTGCTGTCACCTCTATATCTGATAGTCTTTCATCTAAGGTAATCTCTTCTAACAATGGGTGCTGCTCAGGCTCGGTTGTGAACACTCCATGAAAACTGGCATTTAGTGCCTAGCAGATTTCCTTGTCACTTTCCGTATATGCCCCCTCTGTTTTCCTTATTCTTGTCACTTGTTCGTTCACCGACATTTTTCCTCTTATATGGCTATGTAGTAATATAGATTGTTTTTCTGCTTCGATCGCAAGGTTCGTTCTCATAATTTCTTTCCGATACTCTTATGTTAATGTAATCGTTCCTAGCTCTGTAGCACAATCCTATTGCCCTCTGTCCATTGTCTTCTGTACGTTCTCCACTCCCTCCGGCTTTTCATTTGTGATTCCTTACATTGTCTGTTGTTATGCGACTTACCCATGTTAAACGATGGGTAATTATATTATCTCCTACTTTTTTCCTTACTGTTGTTATAACTTTCTCTTCGGCATCCTTGCATTTCCTTATGACTAGGTCCATCATATCTTGGACAGTGATTCCTCTAATTTCTTCCTTCCACTGCACTTCTCCCAGATAGTCCATTATCTTCCTATAGTCCCCTTTCCTGTAATCAACTCTTCTTTCCCAGACCTCTTTTCCCTTAGTCACAATTTTAAGTTCCATGATTTAGTCATTGACTAGGACACAATGGTTACTGGCACCTAGAGGTATTTCATGTTCCAAATTTTCTATGTCTTCCACGTTCTGGATGAAAATCAGGTCTAATAGGCTCGATGTAGCCCCTCATCTGTCCCTTGTGTCTTCCTTCACATGTTGTGTTAGGATATTCCTTTCTATAACGTCTACTAACTTTGGTCCCCACGTTTTCTCCCTGCCATGAGGATTCCTTGATTCCCAATTGATCTCTCCGTGATTTAGGTCCCCAATGACCAGTAGTTTCGCTCTTATTCTGTGAGCTATTGTTGCTGCCCTCTGTGGTTCATCTATACATGCCTTGTTGTTGTCATCACACTCCTGCTTGGGCCTTCTACTGTTTGGTGGGGGATTGTAGATTAGCAAGATCACAATCTTCTTTCCATCTGCTATCAGAGTTCTATGTATGGAGCTTGTGCTTTCCTTGGTACCCCGATTTTCCAGGTCTTCAAAGTTCCATTTCCACTTTATTAGGAATGCCATTCCCACTCCCTGTCTCTGTGTCCTTTCTTTTCTAATCATTTGGTACTCCTCTGGAAACATTGTATCTGAGGTCATGCCATTTATTATAGTTTCTACTATTGCATCCATGTCAGGATCTGCCTTTTATCTCTTCTTTTATCTCTTCTGCTTTATTGGATACCCCATCAACATTGGTGTACGAAACCTTGAGGCTCTTTTTGGAAACTCTGGTACTAGAGTTCACCCTTTCTCTGGGGGTCTGGGGGGGGGTGCCTGGGAGGTGAGTGGAGTCTGGGTATCTTGGGAGGTAGGAAGGGCCTAATAGGTCTGAAAATTAGGGAGGGGTCTGAGTGGCATAGGGGGGTTGAGTGGTAGAGTGTGGCAGAGAGTCAAATAGAGGTTGAGAGGTTGGAGGGGGGGGGGGGATAGTGGGGGTGGGGGGATGAGAAGAGAAGGGAGCATGGGTGGTGAGAGTGGAAGAGAGGTTGCATTAGACAAGGGGGGAATCAGGGGTAGGTGTCAGTTTCGGGGTAGAAAGGGAAGAAGAGGCGAGGGATTGCAAGGTGATGGAGGTGATATGGGAGATGGGGGTGCAGAGGAGGAGGTGTGAGTTGGGTGGGGGTTTGGGGGTTGAGGGAATAAGGGGGGCATTGGATGGTGGGATGGACCATATGGAATTAAATGCAGGTGTAGTTGTTGGGGGTAGAATGTTACGACCCTGGGTTCTTATTTGGAAACCAGAGGTCAATTTTGAGTTCTAAATAATTATTTATACACTAACTGTACCTGGCCTCGTGTTGCTGTGGCTCAGCAACGCATGTGCGTTCCTGAGCCACAGCAACCTTTCCTTGTCTCCCAGTCCTCCCCACCATTCCCCCCTCCCCTGTCCCCTCGTCCATCCTACCATTCCCCCCGTCCCATTGTCCTCCCCACCATCCCCCACTCTACCATCCCCCTCTCCACCATCTCTTCGTCCTCCTAACCATTCCCCATTCTATCGTCTGCTCGTCCTCCTCACCATCTCCCCCTCTCCCATCCCCTCATCCTCCCCACCATCCCTCACTCCCCTGTCCCCTTGTCCTCCCCATCATTCTCCATTCCCCTGTCCCTTCGTCCCCATTATCTCCAACACCCCGTCTTCTCGTCCTCCCCACCATAACCTACTCCCCTGTCCCCTCATTCTCCCCTCTTCCCTACCATCCCCCACACCCGTCTCCTCGTCCTTCCGACCATTCCACCAGCCCCTGCCCCCCCCCCTCTTCCTCCCCACCATCCCCTACTCCTCTGTCCCCTTATCCTCGTCACCAGTCTCCATTCTTCCATCCTCACCATCCCTCAAACCCCCTTCCCATCGTCCTCCCCACCATTACCCCCACCCCTGTCCACTCGTCTTCCCCACCATCCCCCCCACTCCCCTTACCTCGTCCTACCCACCATTCCCCCTTCCCTCGTCCAATGAAAAATAATAAAACAGTTAAAATACGAAAAGAAAAATAATGAAGAAAATAAACAGATAAACTATACTCACAAAATGAACGGTACTGTAAACAACACAGCTTAATTTCTATGCAATGTCACACAAAATAATTAAATGAAAATGATAATAAATAGAGAACTATGAAAATTCAATTTGTCAATGCAATCGGAAACTGAAAATAAATCATAGCATATTCAGTATAGCATGTGTTGTTCTTACGTGCAACAGATGGCACTGTTTTCTAAAAAAAAAAAAATGTTTTTACTTGTTACAGGTGTGGCATCTATACTTATAATTATGAAATGAACATGAACAGTATGGTAAACAAAACAGCTCAATTCCAATGCAATATCACACAAAATAATTAAATCAAAATGAAAATAAATGGAAATCGATGAAATTTCAATTTATCAATGCAATTGGAAACATTGAAATGGAATCATAACATATTTATTATAATGTGTTTTGCTATTGCATGCAACAGACAACGCTGTTTTTTTTTAAAACATGGTTTTTACCTGTCACATACGTGACATCTATATAGTATGTATATAAAAACATGCGCGTATTCAAATGGAACATTGCGCCAAAATTTTAAAACATTCGGCGAAGCACTTTCAGAGATTTCAGGTGTGTTGCTCATACGTCCAACAGATGGTGCTGCTTAATTTTTGTTTTTCCGTCACAGGTTAGGCATGTATATTGTAGATATATAAAAGTATGCGCCTATTCGAGTGTAAGATTGTGTCAAAATTTCAAAGCAATCGGTAAAGAGGTTTTGAAGATTTCCCTCACATGAAAACACGTGAAAAATACAGTTTTCCAAAAAAACATGTTTTTCCCGTCACAGACATGACATCTATATAGTATGTATATAAAAACTCGCTCGGATGCGAATGGAACAGTGTGTGAAAATTTCAATGCAATCGATGAAGAACTTTAGAAAATTAGCGAATTTGAACAAACGAACATTTAAATTTTTATTTATATAGACTAGCTGTACCCGGCCACGCGTTGCTGTGGCTCAGCAACGCATGTGCATTGCTGAGCCACAGCAACCTTCCCGTCTCCCAGTCTTCCCCACCATTTCCCATGCCCCGTCCCCTCATCCTCCCAACTATTCCTCACTCACCCGTCCCCTCTTCCATCCAAGCTTTCCTCACTCACCCATCCCCTCTTCCACCCAACAATTCCCCATTCCCTGTCCACTCGTCTTCCCCTCCCCCGTCCCTTTGTCCTCCCCAAAATTTCCCACTCCAGCGTCCGTTCATCCTTCTAACCATTCCCCACTCCATCGTCCCCTCCTTCTCCGCACCATCTTCCCTTCCCCTATCCGCTCATCCTCCCTACCATTCCCCCCCCTCCTTCGTCCCCTCGTCCTTTCCACCAACCCCCACTCCGCTGTTCCCTTGTCCTCCCCACCATTCTCCATTCCCCTATCACCTCGTCCCCACCATCCCCTCGTCCTCCCCACTATTATTCCCTCCCCTGTCCTCTCGTCCTCCCCAAAATCCCCCACTCCCATCCCCTTGTCCTCCCCAACATTTCCCACCCCCTCATTCGATGCATTCCCAAACGATCTGATGATCTCATCAAAAAATTAAGAACATCAAATGATCTGATGTTCCCATCACTAAATTATAAGAAAAACAGATAAAATAAGAAATAGAAAAAATGAAAAATACAAAAATAAATTATACTCAGGAAATGAACAGTATGGTAAACAACATAGCTCAATTTCAACGCAATGTCACACAAAATAAATTAAATCAAAATGAAAATAAATCGAAATTCATGAAAATTAAATTTATCAATGCACTGGAAACACTGAAATGAAATCGCAACAGATTTAGTGTAGCGTGAGCTGCTATTACGTGCAACAGATTGCGCTGTTTTTCGAAAAAGCATGTTTTTACATGTCACAGGTGTGGCATTTATATAGTCGGTATATAAAAACACGCGTGTATTTGAATGGAATGTTGTATCGAAATTTCAAAGCAATCGATGAAGCACTTTCAGAGATTTCAGCGTGTGTTGCTCTTACGTCCAAAAGATGGCGCTGTTTAAAAAAAAAAAAACAATTTTTCTTGTCACAGTTGTAGCATGCATATAGGAGGTATATAAAAACGCGCCTATTCAAATGGAATGTTGTGTCAAAATTCCAAGCAATCGGTAAAGAGGTTACGAAGATTTCCCTGCCATGAAAATCACATGAAAAAATACAGTTTCTCAAAAAAGTATGTTTTTTCCCGTCACAGACGTGATATCTATAAAATATGTATATATAAACCAGCTCGGATGTGAATGGAATGTTGTGTGAAAATTTCAAAGCAATCGGTGAAGAACTTTCATTTTTATTTACATTTTATATATATATATATATATATAGATATAGGTATAGAAACATTTACATTTTTATTTATATATGATACCAGTACTCGGCCACGTGTTGGCCGCGTATTGCTAGTATATATTCCTGTCCCCTGAAACATTCCCTGTCCCCCAGTCTCCCAAAAAATCCCCCCCCCCTTCACCCGTCTCCTCGTCCTCCCCACCATTCCCCACTCACCCATCTCCTCTTCCTTCCCACCATGCCCCACTCCCCGGTCCCATTGTCCTACCCACCATTCTCCATTTCCCCATCCCCTCGTCCCCACCATCCCAAACTCTCCCGTTCCCTCGTCCTTCCCACCATTACCCCCTCCCTTATCCCCTCGTCCTCCCCATCATCTCTCGCTTCCGTCTCCCTCGTCATCTTCGCCATTCCCTACTCCCTCGTCCGATGCCTTTCTAAATGGTCTGATGTTCCCATCAGAAATTGCAAACATCAAGTGATCTGATGTTCTCATCACATATATAAGAAAAACAGTAAAAAATTAAATGAAAATATGAAAAAGTAAAAAAGTAAACTATACTCACAAAATGAACGGTATGGTAAACAAAACAGCTCAATTCCAACGTATTTCACACAAAATAATTAAATTAAATGAAAGTAATTCAAAATCTATAAAAATTAAATTTATCAATGCAATCAGAATCATTGAAATGGATATGTAACATATTTAGTATAGTATGTGTGTTCCTCTTACATGCAACAGATGGCGCTGTTTTGCAAGAAATTCATAGTTTTAACTGTAACAGGTGTGGCATCTATACTTATACTTATGAAATGAACGGTATGGTAAACAACACAGCTCAATTCCAACTCAATGTCAGAAAATAATTCAATAAAAAATAAAATAAACTGAAATCTTTGAAAATAAAATTTATCAATGCAATCTGAAACATTCAAATGGAATTCGTGACATATTTAGTATAGAGTGAATGTTGCTATTATGTGCAACAGATGGCGCGGTTTTCCCAAAACGCATGTTTTTACCTATCACATAGGTGGCATCTATATAGTAGGTATATAAAAAGACGCGCATATTCGAATGGAACGTTGTGTCAGAACTTCAAGTAAGTAAGTAATTATCAAAAGAAGGCACCAAACTATGGCTATGTAGCACCATCAAATGTGTGGAATAATCAGAGGATGCTAAATATCACCAAGGATGCCAATACGAGAACAAAAACGCATAAGGCGAAAGATATCAAAAGTATCTGAGTCACCAAGAATTCTATTGAGGGACAGGTGACCGCGAGGGGCAGTCGGAAAGCAAGATACTCGCTCGTCCTGGAAGTCAGGACATTCAAGAAGAACATGCACTACCATAAGAGGGACAATGCAATTAGGACAATGAGGAGCAGGGCGGCGCTCCATCAAGTGACCATGGGTTAGGCGAGTATGGCCAATACACAACCTCGCCAGAGCTGTTTCCCATCACCGGTTACGGTGGTAGGAGGACGGCCACGAGGAAACACAACATTTAAGAGTATGTAGTTTGTTACCAGTAACAGACGACCAAGAAGCCTGCCAATGGGTGAGGATGGAGGAATGAATGACCAGGTAAAAGTCGGAATTTGGAATACCCTTATGAGAGATGGGACAAGAGCGGACAGCTTCTTTGGCGGCAGCATCCGCACGATCATTTAAAGACACCAATATGGCTGGGAACCCAACAAAACTCAACCCACTTAAATTTACTGTGAACAAGAAACAGCCAATGCTGGATCTCGACATTACTGGATGAACCGGATTAAAGGACCCGAGAGCCATGAGGGCACTACGAGAGTCAACAACAACTACAAAGGAAGACTGACAACGAGAAAGCAGGAGACGAAGAGCATAGAGAATAGCATAATGCCGCGCTGTGAAGATGCTAGTCTCCGGAGGTAAGCGACACATATAAATGCGATCAGGAAAAACAAACAAGTAGCCAACACCGTCCGCAGACTTAGACCCATCGGGGAAGACAGAAATGAAGAAGGAGTGAGAAGAAAAGTGCTCAAAGAAAAGGCGTTTTAGAACTGTAGGAGGGGAAAAAGCTTTAGTGATGCGGGTCAAGGATGTACAAAACCGCGGAAGGGGGACTTTCCACGAGGGCAAAGAAGGAACAACACAAGGAGAAACACTAGAAACACGAACGGAAAGAGAATCCTTTAAGCGAGATAACCGGACAGAAAGAGGGAGATGGTGAAGAGGAACAGGAACCGCAGGAGGGGTAAAAGTTGAAGCATGACAGAGGCGAGAGGAAGGATGTTGTAAGGACTGCTTGTAAGGACTGCGCAAGATAGCGAAGACAGTAGCAATCACAGTGGTCCTGGAGAGACAGGAAGCCAGTGTCAACATACAAGCTAAGGACGGGAGTCGAACGAAAGGCACCAGAACTGAGGAGCAACCCAGTATGGTGCAAAGCATCAAGACAGCGAAGAGTAGAAGGAGAAGCAGACGAGTAAGCAGGGCAACCATAATCGAGCTTAGACAGGACGAGAGAGGAATGTAAAGCAAGGAGAGTGCGCCTATCCGCTCCCCAAGAAGTATGGGACAAGACCCGAAGGAGGGTAAGGCCCTTAGAGCACTCAAAACGGAGGTAAGAGATATGGGGAGACCAAGACAAACGAGTGTCAAGGAATAACCCCAAAACCTTCATGGAATCTTTGTTCTCAAGGGGATGACCATAAAGTGACCAAGAGGGACAAAGAACGACCCGTTTCCGAGTAAATGTCATGGCACAAGTCTTAGAAGTAGAGAATTTGAATGTTTCACACTGGGTTGAAACCACTGGTGTCCCTTTTACCACTTAATCTTAGCACTTCTAATTCGTGTGGCCTTTCTTCTCTTTCTTTTTCCCTCTCTCCTTCTCCCCTTTCTTCTCTTTCCTGCTCTTCTCTCCTTTCGTTTGTTTCTCTCTCCTTTTCATCTCTATCTTTCTCCCACTCCTCATTCTTCTCTCTCCAAATGTTTCAATTCAATCTCACGTTTCATTTGATTTATTTATTTTCTTTCTACCCTTTCTTGCTTTTTTTCTCTCCAACCGTTTCAACCCGATATCACGATTTGTCTCTAATTCTCGCATTTTCACTGTTAAGAGGTTATTATTTAGATCACCTTTGTCACTCTCACTATCACTTTCCTGGTCTTCTTTTTCAGTGGAAGCCATAACACTTTCTCCTTTACTAAGAACTGCTCTTTCCTGTTTTTCCATTAGGTTTTAAATGCCTATTCACTTTTGAGAGGATCTCAACACGCGAATCTCGATGGCTCTCCTTAATCTCAAGGTAGGCACTTATTAACACTATCTCTGATTTCCTTAAATACTTTATTTTGGGGAGGCAGTTCTCTTGGTTTAGGGGCTCCAGAACATCGTCTAGGGTATCAATGGTAGGTTTCTCTGCCATTGTGCACTTTCTTATCATTGCACGTTTTCCCAACACCGAACACTACACTTAACACTTACATGCAAAAACGGGAAATGAAATCTATTCAGGGATCTATTTGCAATATATATCTATTGCACTAATCGCTTGACTAATTATGTCTAACTTCCCTAACAAGGAGTCGGATCCTGCTGGCGATGCTAATTATGTTAAAACCTGACTGAGCCAGTAACTGGGTTCGTTCTGCGAATGGGCCTTCAGACACTTTTCTTCTTTGATCCTACCTCCAAATCAATAGTAAGTTGTCAAGAATTGGCGGTAGCAAGAAATTGTGAAATAAAAAGACGGTAAACAAGACTAAATAACACCTTTACCAATATAATCTTTTCATATAATCTGTATATATGCACATGTACACAGAGTGTTGCTTTCGCACAGGACACCTATTATATTTGCAGTGTTCATCAATTCCCGGTAAGTCCACTATCTTCAAACATACGGCATCCGTGTTCATTGGTCATAACACGGGTGAGTTCACCTTGCGCAACATTGGCTAGTCCCACACTGTATCATCACGATGTCCAAATACTCCAGGTCTTCTATCCATTTACATAGTAGCAGAGGTCGTCAGCAACATGATGACACAACTAACACTTCCCGGGGCCTTCTGGACTGGGGCCACTGCCCAAGGTGAACTACCTTCCAGAGCAAAATAAACCCTTCTCGTCACCTACTATAAAGTACACAAGGGGGATATAGGAGGACAGCCTTTTGTCAAGATACCGCCAATATATTCGGATGCACAATCTAGATGGCGTTGATGCCGTTACATCCCTCACCAGAGGTCCTTTACATCGACCCCCACTTTCTAAGTGAGGTAGGAACAGGAGTCTTTCATAGATGGCGTAGAACTTGCCACATCATCTCCAACATAGGCGTTGTCTTCGTCACATCTAATGACTTGGAGTTGCAGTGCAGATCCATAGATTGTATCGCAATTGTCACACCTCACTGTGGAGAAAATATTGATATCATCACAATATTGTTTGGATTTATGATGTTAATTTTTTCTGGGGAAATTTAAATCATAAAGCTTGCGTATTAATCTTTTACATTATTATCTCCTATAATTTATATCTCCTATAGTTTAAATCCGATTTTTTTTTTGTAATTCTCAAACAATACACAGATGAACAGGTTAAATGCATGAACAAGAAAACATTTTTATTTTGGTATTTTAATATGTGTTATAAAATTTTACGAAAACTAAATTAAAACCCAAGATATATAATTGTTTTTATACACTTTGGCAAGATATAGCTCAATAAAATACAGTGTATAGAACAGAATAATACACTATTCATTGTCAATTACAGTGTAATCGAGAAGAGTTCTCTGCTTTTTCGAATGATGCCAAACAGATGACTTTAAAAAATATTTTCCTGCAAATATGAAGCATCAAGTAATAATAAAAATAGAATGAAAAAATGAAAGATATTAATTTCTTTGTTTTGTTGGGTTCAAATTGTTTGTAACGGTATAAACGTTGATACCGTTATCAACGGTATCAACGGTTATAACGTTATAACGGAAGTAACGGTATCTAGATTGTGCATCCGAATATATTGTCGGTTTCTTGGCAAAAGGCTGTCATCCTATGTCCTCCTTGTGTACCTTATGTCTGGCTAATGACTATTATATCCACAGAGGTGCCGAGGAGGGTCTATTGTGGTCAGGAAGGTAGGTCACCTTGGGCAGTCCTGAAATCCAGACTTGTTGCTGCTAGGACAAGTAGCCGCCATCAGTAGAAAACAGTGTTTCGGCTGTTATACTTGTGGAGTGTAATTGTGTGGATCGACGTACCCGGGGTTTGGCCAGGAGGCCAAGACAACAGTACTACAAGACGACAGTACTGGCCGTCTGCTAAGAAGTTCTGCTAATATTTAGTCAGACTTCTTCTAGGATGTTGGTAAAGGCCCGGGAAGTGTTAGTTGTGTCAGCATGTTGCTGAAGACCTCTGCTACTAAGCAAATGGTTAGAAAACGTGGAGTATTTGGACATCGTGACGATACAGTGTGTTACGACCATTGAACACGGATGCCGTATGTTTGAAGACAGCGGACTCACTGGGAACTGATGAACACATCAAATATAATAGGTGTCCTGTGCGAAAGCAACACTCTGTGTACATGTCTATATATAGAGATTATATGAAGAGATTATATTGGTGAAGGTGTTATTTAGTCTTGTTTACCGTCTTTTTATTTCAAAATTTCTTGCTACCGCCAATTCTTGACAACTTACTATAAACTTGGGGGTTGGATCAAAGATAAAAGGGTCTAAAGGCCCATTCGCAGAAAGAACCCAGTTAGTGACTCAGTCAGGTTGTAACATAATTGGCATCGCCAGCACAATCCGACTCCTTGTCGGGTAAGTTTTTTTTTTCATAAAGAAATACAAGAACATACAGAAAATACAGGAAATCTGGTACAAACACAGTTAAACAATGGAATAACATAAACAACAAGAGAAGCAGACACAAACGTCAAATAAAAATAAACATTATACAGAGCACAACACCAGTACCCCGACACAGGTACAAGACACATAAGGAAAACAAAGGCCACACATAACAACACATATATGCAGTAACATATAACAGAACACAGACAGCACATGAAATAAAGAACATAAATAACATAAAACACACCCACAACCAAATACACAAAACAGAAGCATATAGAGGACCACGCACACAAAGCCAACCAGACCTCTCACACACAGGAACTAAGGAGCACAGTACAAAACCACACATGCCACAAAGGTATATGTATACACATAGACAAAAGCAAAGAAAATTATGTTCTCTCACATGTAACATACATACCAACAACAAGAGAAACGCATACAAAACCAACCACACAACTACCACACAACATGCAACAACCAAACACCCGAACACATGGAGCACAGGCCAAGGCAGACCCAAGGCAAAAAAACTCAGAACAACGCAGGCCCACGTAGGAGTCGAAAACAAACCCCCAAACGACATTCCCACACACTCACAGACACAACCGACACCCAGAGGCACCGAAACACACCACACACACACACAGGAGCAACACTACCAAAAGGAGGACACACACACAACCCCCGCCAAGGAGGCTAAAAGGAAAGGGAAGGGAACACAAAGCGAAACCAACCCCCCCCCCTAACCCCCCCCCCCAAACTCACACCAACACCCCATCCCCACCCAAGATCAAGAACCGTCACCCAATCACCGACGCACCCACAGACCCAAAACCAACCCCACGAACATAGGCATCCGTGAACCACTGACCAAACTCCGCCGGAAAAGCGCGCCGCAACCACCACCACCACCACGTAAACCGCATGCGCCCCCGCAAAAAGCCCAAAACGCGATTAACCCCATAACCCTCCTGCCTTCCAACCCACACACAAAACACATAATTTGCAACCAAAACACACAACATATTGCGCACCCTCCGCGAACTACCCGGAAAAGACAAAAACAAAAAGCGCAAAACATCACCCCTACACTCCGGCCCACAAAACACCTCCACTACATCTCGAAACCAGGCAACCAACCCCTGCAACCGGACACAAAAATAAAATACATGCACCTGCGACTCACTAAAGCCACAGTGCACATACGTCGCAGAATCACGCAACCCAAGCATACACAACCGCTCATTTGTCGCCAGCGACAAATTCAGAAACCGAAACATCAACTTCCACTGCTGCGGTGCCAAGAACCTCCTCCCCAAACACGACCAGATAACACCCCATTCCCAACACGGGAATATGGCCTCCACTCGAGGCTGCACCCGAGACAACAACACCCCATACACAGCCTTACACGAAAAGGACATAAAACCAAGATGACGGCAGAATGCCTTAAGAATCACCACGCCCCAAGAATATACAGGACGGCTAAAGAAAGCCACTTCCCGACAAACCCCTAAATCAACCAAGTAACTGAACCTAATCGAGCAGAAAAACACAACACATTCAGCCGCTCACCCAGAACCAGCCCCTGATGCAACGACACCCAGAAGAGGGGCCCTGGCCTTAGTAAAGACATCAGGAATACTAACACCACCCTCTCGCACCCCCAACACCAGCGTCGAACGACGAACCCGGATGATAACGTCCACACCACACATACCTGTACACCAGACTCTCCAAACTCAAGGCCTTCCGACGATCCAAAGGGAAGCACCGAGCCACAAACCATACCCGCAATAGCACCTTACACATAACAAGCAACACCCGCTGGGAAATCGTCAATGGACGACCCCACAATAACCCAACAGGCAACCCCAATCTAACGAGAGACAGCACCCCAATTCCACTCCAAGGAGCGATCATAGGAGTCAAATCAGGTAATCCGAAGAACCTGAAGAGAAGAGACCACCGGAAACCACGACCCCTCCCACACCAGGTGGAAGGCCCACTCACCGATACCCATCAAACCTGACAGTGCACGATTAATGACGGCCCCTGTGGTGGACTCAAACCGCAAGAAAACGTCCTGGACAGCACCGACAGAACCCACCGAAGCCACAAACAAAACAGTATCGTCAGCGTACCCACAAATGGGCAGCCAAACACCGAAAGGCAAAAGAGGAGGCACAATCAAAGCACAAGCCTTGACCGTCCGAAAGAGAGGTTCCTGAAAAATCCCATACAAGAGCATAGATATGGGGCAACCCTGACACACAGAACGACGAATAGGAAAAGAGGAACTAAAAAAAAAACATTAACACAAACTCGATTGGGACACCTGGCATACAACATGCGCACCTAATCCATGAACATTGACGGAAACTCAAGCCACTCCATCGCACGAAACACAAACACTAACAGCACCCGATTGAAGGCCTTCGACTAGTCCAAGCTAATCATCGCCGCCGAAAGACGATATTCGGACGCGTACAGAAGAACATCACGAAATAAAGAATTGCAATGCATAAGGGAACGCCCAGGAACACCACAAAACTGTTTGACAGAAACCACCGACGCAACAACACTACGACAGCGACGCGCTAAAATCTTGGACAGAATTTTATAATCAACATTCAATAACATAATAGGCCGCCAATTCGAGAAGAACCGCAAATCGGCCGGCTTCGGGAGCAGCCGCACGATCCCGTCACAATGGGAGTCGGGCAGAACATGCTCTGAAGACAAGCCTGCACCACCTCCAAGAAGACCTCCCCCAGCACATCCCAAAAGATAATATAGAACTCAATTGGAAGGTCATCCGCACCGGGCACCTTTCTCGAACGAAACGACCGGACCACATCCAGGAGCTCCCTTAACGAAACATCCTGCACCACCGATCACACTCCGTCATCGACAACCCAGGCGAGCACCCATCCAAAAAAGAATCTACGAGCACACCATCTCCCTGCATCGCCCCATAGAGCGCCTCCAATTCCTGCTGCACGTAAAGCAGAACCCCAGAACCCCATCCGTGCTAGAAAGTACAGAACCATCAGGCCGCCGAAGGCCCTTAAGAAGAACGGAAGTCTTAGCAGCCTTCTCCCGACCCAAAAGAAAGGGCGAAAGGGCTCCCCATCCACATGCTCAGACATACTAGTACCCACCCGAACATCGTCAGCCAGCTCCACACGCAAAGCACAAATACGCTCCCTACACTCAGAAATATCCCCAAAGCAGTCAACCGCACATTCAAATTAAACAGTCGAGCCTGAAATAACCGCAGCAGCTCAAACCTCCTGGCCGCCTCCCGCTTAACAACAACGCCAAAGAACTTCCGACATTCCACCTTACACCACTCCCACCAAACGAAGAGAGAAGAGAAGGCAGCCCTCCGGGCAAGGATTCCAACCCACGAGACCCGAAACTGCGCACAAATATGCGGACAACGCAACAACTGACAATTAAGTTTCCACCACCCTGGACCCACACGCACCTGACTCCGGACACAAACCAGGACCACTATCAAACAATGATCCGAGAAAGCCACAGGGACAGTGCAAAAGTCAAACACAGAACACTCCCCACCAGAAACATAGAACCTATCCAACGAACACGCCCCACACGCAGCGAAGGTATACTCTAAAGCTCCGCCACACAAAACGGCGTCATCGCGAAATCCACATGAATGCAAAACCTCACGCAAAGCTGCCGAAACATTCTGCGGGTGGGCACTAGAGCTATCCCACACACTCGTGACACATGCTCCATGAGAAAAGATTATTCTACTAGCTATATCGATTGCCCTACTTACGCTTGTAACGTGGATTTGCGCAATATATTATCTTTTTGTTTAAAAATCCATTTATAAGAGCATGAACTTCAGCTATTGCCTTAGTGACATACGTAGGTCTGTAACTGATGCTGTCTTCGCTGCGTCTGCTGTGTACTCCCACACCAGACTGTGTCTGTTGTATACTCACACAACAGACTGTGTGTCTGCTGTGTACTCCCACAGCAGGCTGCGGTCTGCTTCCATTCCCTGATTGCTACCATTCTGGGATATTGCAACATACAGATTTTAAGCATCCTTTGTTGTTTAATATCTCATTGTATGTCTCAGTCAAACAGCAATGTAGTCTGGAATTCATATGAAATCTCAAAGGTTCCTGAGATCTCCACTGAAGCTTAATCAGGTTATCACACCTATTGCTGTCATACACTCCGGCCGTAGTCCAGGAGTTCTAACTCCAACTCTTCTCTTGAAATGCTCAAAGCAATCACTTTAGCGTGATACATAAATGAGGAAATTGTTAGGAACCATAAAGAGGGTTCGAATCTGCACTCTGGCTACTGCCAAGGATACGCCTAACACCATTTCGTGGTGTAGTGGTATATGGCTCGTGCTTGTGAGTAGCCAGAGTGCAGGTTCGAATCCTCCTCATAGCTCCTACTAATTTTCTCAAAATTAATAATAATAATAAGTATAATAATTATAAATAAAATGAAAAAGCACACGGCGAAATCACCATAAAGATAGAAGGAAAACACAATATCCAACCAATCAAGGCCTGCAATTCAACGTTAACTATCAAATTACTTTCGACCGAGCAGATTGCCGCCAGGTGAATAATATTTACTCCTTACCTCAATAAGGCTTCCTGGAGAGTGGTGAATGGGGAAAATGTGGTGATGAATCAGGGGAGAGGGCAACAAGCAATAACAAAATGTGATTAAGAAGGAACTTAGCAGAACAAATTAAGGGCATGTGTGATCCACTGATGTTAGGTGATGAGAGTCGTCCCTTGTTGTCGTAGTGATGAGAGTCGTCCCTTGTTGTCGTAGTGATGAGAGTCGTCCCTTGTTGTCGTAGTGATGAGAGTCGTCCCTTGTTGTCGGGGTGATGAGAGTCGTCCCATGTTGTCGGGGTGATGAGAGTCGTCCCTTGTTGTCGTAGTGATGAGAGTCGTCCCTTGTTGTCGTAGTGATGAGAGTCGTCCCTTGTTGTCGTAGTGATGAGAGTCGTCCCTTGTTGTCGTAGTGATGAGAGTCGTCCCTTGTTGTCGTAGTGATGAGAGTCGTCCCTTGTTGTCGTGGTGATGAGAGTCGTCCCATGTTGTCGTGGTGATGAGAGTCGTCCCTTGTTGTCGTGGTGATGAGAGTCGTCCCTTGTTGTCGTGGTAATGAGAGTCGTCCCTTGTTGTCGTGGTGATGAGAGTCGTCCCTTGTTGTTGTTGTGATGAGAGTCGTCCCTTGTTGTCGTGGTGATGAGAGTCGTCCCTTGTTGTCGTGGTAATGAGAGTCGTCCCTTGTTGTCGTGGTGATGAGAGTCGTCCCTTGTTGTTGTTGTGATGAGAGTCGTCCCTTGTTGTCGGGGGGATGAGAGTCGTCCCTTGTTGTCAGGGGGATGAGAGTCGTCCCTTGTTGTCGTGATGATGATAGTCGTCCTGTGGGAAATATTCCAACTAATAGTTTTTCATAATTATAAATTAATGAAAAGGACAGTATCTATAAATCCCATGAGTGGACTGTGTGAGTTTTAATGATAAGTTGGATGTTTCCACTTCCACAAAATTCTGGGGGGTAGATTTAATACTGTTAGATCTATCTAATGAATTTAATACGTTTGAATAATTTTCATGACTAAAGGTTTATCAGCTTACCTGTCGAGCAGGTAATATGAAGTCCGTCCGACAGTCTCCCGAAATCAGTCAATTCTTGTTGTGGACACGTGATTCACAAGTTGAGATGACCAGTTCTCCTAAGTATACTTCCACTTTGTGAAGAACTTGCAATATAATTTCTATAGAGTTATAATAGTCTTAGGTAATCTCAAAAAAAGGGATTAACCGTTTTACGGAATTAAACTTACTCGGGTTATTTTGATATTCCTTCGTCCGAACGGCTGGACGATCTATAGTTATTATGGTCATACAAAACTACTAGATTATCACTTATCCGACCGGACGAGATGTCTTTTATGTTGGATGACGCAGACAGCAGCGTCCGGGATTCGTAATTGCACGGATGTTCCCAAATTAGGGCGATGCTAAGTGGCAAGCTTCCCAGGGGTGTTACTGTTATGGTTCTTCGCGAGCAAGTATTGTGCGTGCCCTCTACCTTCCTCTCGACGCATAATCTCGGCATGCAAGTCACGATATTCTATCTTGTATTATTATCTATAAGACGTTACCGATGTTTTTTACGTCTTAATAATGCACTTCAGTCATCAACAGGTTTTCCACGGTTTATATTATTGAACCAAAATATCAGTAGATAAAAAACACATAAGCGTAAATAATATACAGATCGTGACTTTTATTCAACGGGAATCAACTGATCGGACTGTAGAATCGTGAGTCGCTTATTGTTGTCGTGCTGATGAGAGTCGTCTCTTGTTGCCGTGGTGATGAGAGTCGTCTCTTGTTGCCGTGGTGATGAGAGTCGTCCCTTGTTGCCGTGGTGATGAGAGTCGTCCCTTGTTGTCGTGGTGATGAGAGTCGTCCCATGTTGTCGTGGTGATGAGAGTCGTTCCATGTTGTCGTGGTGATGAGAGTCGTTCCATGTTGTCGTGGTGATGAGAGTCGTTCCATGTTGTCGTGGTGATGAGAGTCGTTCCATGTTGTCGTGTTGATGAGAGTCGTTCTATGTTGTCGTGGTGATGAGAGTCGTTCCATGTTGTCGTGGTGATGAGAGTCGTTCCATGTTGTCGTGGTGATGAGAGTCGTCCCTCGTTGTGGTGATGATGAGGGTCGTCTCCTGTTGTCGTGGTGATGAAAGTCGTTCATTGTTGTCGTAGTGATGAGAGTCGTCCGTTGTTGTCGTGGTGATGAGAGTCGTTCCATGTTGTCGTGGTGATGAGAGTCGTTCCATGTTGTCGTGTTGATGAGAGTCGTTCCATGTTGTCGTGGTGATGAGAGTCGTTCCATGTTGTCGTGGTGATGAGGGGGCGGTGACGCACCTCACACAAGTTATCTCACGTCAGTGGCGTAAAAGATTCTTAACGACTTTATGTTCTGGGTCCGAAAGAATGTTTCTATATTGACCAACCTTCCCTATGTAACTGAATACATTTGTCTTTGTGGGCTTCTGGTGAGGGCTTAGGTTTAATATCAACCCACAAGTTACAACTCTGCTTCAGGACGAATCCCTTTCGCGTGTGATATCTGTCTTCGGCCGCTTGTTCCCTCAGCATAGCTTCAGTAATTTTCATTTACTTGCGATGAGCTCAAGTAACAACACGTGGGACCATGCCTTCCTATTGCCTAAGTTTTTCTGAAGAATCTTGCTTTCATCCATTATATATATTCTTCATAATTTTGGCATCAATGAACATTGAGATAAAGAAATCTATCCCCTTTGGCAGGTGGTTGAGACATAGAAGTGATGCCAGTACTGACCCTAGTGGCAGCCCACTGGTGACATCCCGCAACTGCATAGGTCTCTCTTCACAGTTACTCTTTATCTCGTGTTGTGCAGGTACACGTTTATCACACTGGAGACCCTTCCCTGTCACTCCTGCCGCTTGCTCCGTGTCTGTGTTCCCGTTAGCCCTTGTGTCTGTGTTCCTCTTATCCCTTGTGTCTGTGTTCCTCTTAGTCCTTGTGTCTGTGTTCCTCTTATCCCTTGTGTCTGTGTTCCTCTTATCCCTTGTGTCTGTGTTCCTCTTATCCCTTGTGTCTGTGTTCCTCTTAGTCCTTGTGTCTGTGTTCCTCTTATCCCTTGTGTCTGTGTTCCTCTTATCCCTTGTGTCTGTGTTCCTCTTAGTCCTTGTGTCTGTGTTCCTCTTATCCCTTGTGTCTGTGTTCCTCTTATCCCTTGTGTCTGTGTTCCCGTTAGCCCTTGTGTCTGTGTTCCTCTTATCCCTTGTGTCTGTGTTCCTCTTAGTCCTTGTGTCTGTGTTCCTCTTAGTTCTTGAGTCTGTGTTCCTCTTATCCCTTGCGTCTGTGTTCCTCTTATCCCTTGTGTCTGTGTTCCTCTTAGTCCTTGAGTCTGTGTTCCTCTTATCCCTTGTGTCTGTGTTCCTCTTAGTTCTTGAGTCTGTGTTCCTCTTAGTTCTTGTGTCTGTGTTCCTCTTATCCCTTGTGTCTGTGTTCCTCTTATCCCTTGTGTCTGTGTTCCTCTTAGTTCTTGAGTCTGTGTTCCTCTTAGTTCTTGTGTCTGTGTTCCTCTTAGTCCTTTGTCTGTGTTTTTCTTGGTCCTTGTGTCGGTGTTCCTCTTATTCCTTGAGTCTGTGTTACTCTTATCCTTTGTGTCTGTGTTCCTCTTATTCCTTGAGTTTGTGTTCCTCTTATCCTTTGTGTCTGTGTTCCTCCTAGTCCTTGAGTCTGTGTTCCTCTTATCCTTTGTGTCTGTGTTCCTCTTATCCCTTGTGTCTGTGTTCCTCTTAGTCCTTGTGTCTGTGTTCCTCTTATCCCTTGTGTCTGTGTTCCTCTTAGTCCTTGTGTCTGTGTTCCTCTTAGTTCTTGAGTCTGTGTTCCTCTTAGTTCTTGTGTCTGTGTTCCTCTTATCCCTTGTGTCTGTGTTCCTCTTATCCCTTGTGTCTGTGTTCCTCTTATCCCTTGTGTCTGTGTTCCTCTTAGTTCTTGAGTCTGTGTTCATGTGTCTGTTTCTGGCGCCTAACTGCCTTAGATGGTTTCAATAACATTGCAACCATTGCTAAACCTTTACCATTGTTGTCGCGGCCACCCAGAGCGAATGTCAAGTCTACTCGGAAAACTAGTTTTTTGTCCATGTTATTTGTTGCAAGATTTTATCGACCATCAGTTAGCTTATGGGCGCTTTGAATTTGACATTGAAAACATGTTCTAAGTGGCCAGAAAACTTTATCTTGAATCTCTCATGTCAGTGAATATATTGAATTTATTACAAGCAAGTAATAAAAACGCCAACTACTACTTGTACCCAACTCTCCCTTAGTGTTGACTTTAGTTCAAATTATTTTTTACTTGATTGGTTACGTTATGATAAGATTGCTTAGAATATGTTGAGGCCATGTTTATACTTGATAGTTTGTTAATATATGATAGGTTAGGTAGTCAATATGAGACAGCTTTCAAACAGACAGACAGAAATATATTTCCAGACAAAATATATAAGGACAGCTTTCCTAACCATGGTTCAGCTGAAGTTCTGCTGGAACATGATCGCTATATGTTAAGATAAGGTAAAGTAACGCAGTTAATGTGATGTTCGGATAAGTCAGGTTATCTTAGGAAAACTGTAATTAGGATACATTAGGATAACTGTAATTACGATATGTAATGATAACTGTAATTAGGATATGTTAGGATAACTGTAATTAAGATTCGCTAGGATAACTTGAATTAGGTTATGCTAGGATAACTGTAATTAGGATATGCACGGATATCTGTAATGAGGGTTTGCTAGGAAAACTGTAATTAGGATATGGTAGGATAACTTGAATTAGGTTATACTATGATAACTGTAATTAGGATATGCTAGGATAATGTGTCCACCTAGGTTTGGGCAGGAGAAGTTAGATGTTGTTAAGTTTGATAAACTAAAATAGTCTGTGGAAACTCCGGAGCATTAAATAGACAAGTAGCGGTATACAGTATTTGCTTCAAGTATCAGTAAGTAGCATCACGGTCCTGCCGCCTTGTTAACGACTTCCATAAGGCACTCGGACCAGCTCATTCTCACCCTATGAATGAGGTGATTTGACAAAATACTATGCCCAAGATTACCATCCGAATGCCGGCAGGGGTGGGGGGTGGGTTCAAATAGCTTCACCTATCACCTCCTTTTGTGCGGTCGTGATGGTCGAGTGGATTAAGGTGCCCTGTACACACCAGTTGTGTTGCTCCTGGCAGTATGGGTTCGAGTCACTTCTGGGGTGTGAGTTTTCAGTTGCATATAGTCCTGGGGACCATTCAGGCTTGTTCGTATATATATATATATATATATATATATATATATATATATATATATATATATATATATATATATATATATATATATATACCACCCCCAATAAAATTATATTACAAATCAACCATGCACAGTGAACATATAAAAGAGGAAAGAATAATGAAAGAAATAATCCGTAAAGGAGTAAAAAGCACTACTCCTAACCAAAACATAAACCTGATAATATTCTACAAAACCAAGAAGACTTCCGAACTCCTTATCAAAAACAGCCCGAAGCCGACGGAGAACCCTCTACAGCAATCAAGCGTTGTATACATGTACACTTGCCCCCACGAAGGATGTAACCTTCAATGTAAGTACATAGGCATGACGTCGACCAAGCTGACGAGGCGTTTGACATGCCATCTTCAATCTGGTGCCCCTAGGAATCACATGAGACAAGCCCATGACATTACTCTAACAAGAGAAATGTTGAACAAGAATACCTGCATAATAGACAAAACCCAAGATGCAAGAAGATTACAAATTCTTGATGCAATTCACATAAGAATAGAGCGACCTACCATGAACACCCAAATCACGGAACTATTTACTCTACCCACCATGAGAGTAAGGACAAGACAAGAACATATCGATGCCAACACAGAAGACAATGTCCAACATAATAGGCCAATTACACTGGATTAATCTTTGTGTTTAGATAGGAGCTGCCTCGTATGGGCCAATAAGCCTTCTGCAGCCTCTATGTTTCACCTCACATTTATCCCTTATGTATCCCCCCATGTTTTCACCTTTATTGTATTATCACCTGACCCAGTGCGGGTATAAAATCAACTAGTATTGTAAGGTCTGTTCACTTGAGAATGAACCATGGAGGTTCGAAACGTTGTGCAAATTATATAAATATGTGTAATACACTTTATAGTAAATCACTTCTTTTCTTCACCTTAAAAGTACGAAAACGAGTTTTGGAGAACTCCTATTTCAATTAAGCTTTGATGCTAAGAAAATAGTTAGAGGGATAGAAGCCCCAAACCAGAAAATAATAAATACAGAATATGCGGTCATATTCAATGAAACATATATATATATATATATATATATATATATATATATATATATATATATATATATATATATATATATATATATATATATATATATATATATATATCTAACTGAAAACTCACACCCCAGAAGTGACTCGAACCCATCACTTCTGGGGTGTGAGTTTTCAGTTGTATATAGTCCTGGGGACCATTCAGGCTTGTTTGCATATATATATATATATATATATATATATATATATATATATATATATATATATATATATATATATATATATATATGTCGTACCTAGTAGCCAGAACGCACTTCTCAGCCTACTATGCAAGGCCCGATTTGCCTAATAAGCCAAGTTTTCATGAATTAATTGTTTTTTCGACGACCTAACCTACCTAACCTAACCTAACGTCACTTTTTCGGCTACCTAACCGAACCTAACCTATAAAGAAAGGTTAGGTTAGGTTAGGTAGGGTTGGTTAGGTTCGGTCATATATCTACTTTAATTTTAACTCCAATAAAAAAATTATGACCTCATACATAAGGAAATGGGTAGCTTTATCATTTCATAAGAAAAACATTAGAGAAAATATATTAATTCAGGAAAACTTGGCTTATTAGGCAAATCGGGCCTTGCATAGTAGCCCGAGAAGTGCGTTCTAGCTACTAGGTACGACATATATATATATATATATATATATATATATATATATATATATATATATATATATATATATATATATATATATATATATATATATATATATATATATATATATATGTGTGTGTGCAAACAATTAAGCCAAACAAGTCAACAAGCCCAGACAAAGTATTTCTCAAGGTACTTGCAGAATGAAGTTTAGGGCTCTTGTCACCAATTGTCAAGCATATTTATTAAACTACTAGCTGTGGCCACGCGCTGCAGCAACCTTCCTCTGTCTCCTAGTCCCCCCCACCATTCTCCCGTCTCCTCGTCCTCCCAACCATTCCTCGCTCCCCCGTCCCCTCGTCCTCCCCACCATATCCCACTCCCCCATCCTCTCATTCCCCCCTCCTCGGTCCCCTAGTCCACCCCACCATCCCCCCACTCTCCTGTTTCCTTTTCCTCCCCACCTTTCTCCATTCCCCCTGTCCCCTGGTCCCCACTATCCCCAATTCCCCCATCCCCTCATCCTCCCCACCATTACCCCCTACCCTGTCCCCTCGTCCTCCCTACCATCCCCTAATCCCGTCCCCTTGTCCTCCCCACCATCCCTTAATCTTATCCCCTCGTCTTCCCCAGCATTCCCTACTCCCTCGTCTGATGTATTTCCAAATGATCTGATGTTCCCATCAGAAAATTTGGAACATCAAATTATCTGATGTTCCCATCACTGAAATATAAAAAAAACCGTTAAAAACGAAATGAAAAAAATACAAAAAATACCAAAACAAACTATACTCATGAACGGTATGGTAAACGATAGAGCTCAATTCCAACACAATGTCACACAAAATAATTAAATCAAAATGAAAATAAATAAAAATGTATGAAAGTTCAATTTATACATGAAATTGGAAACATTGAAATTGAATCGTAACATATTTAGTATAGGGTGTGTTGCTCCTACGTGCAACAGGTGGTGCTGTTTAAAAAAAACAAAAACATGCTTTTTCCTGTCACAGGTGTGGCATCTGTACTTATACACACAAAATGAATGATTTGGTAAACAGCTCAATTCCAATGCAATGTCACACAAAATAGTTAAATCAAAATGAAAATAAATCGAAATCTATCAAAATTCAATATGTCAATGCAATCAGAGACATTGAAATGGAATCGTAACATATTTAGTATAGCATGTGCTGCTCTTACGTGCAACAGATGACACTATTTCTTAAAAAAAAAAAGAATGTTTTTTACCTGTCACAAGTGTTGCATCTTTTTTTTGAGATATATACAAGAGTTGTTACATTCTTGTACAGCCACTAGTACGCGTAGCGTTTCGGGCAGGTCCCTGGAATATGATCCCCTGCCGCGAAGAATC
Source organism: Procambarus clarkii (assembly GCF_040958095.1). Lineage (NCBI taxonomy): Eukaryota > Metazoa > Arthropoda > Malacostraca > Decapoda > Cambaridae > Procambarus > Procambarus clarkii. The sequence goes on from NC_091185.1 coordinate 22,384,967, forward strand.
GTTTTTTCATCCAAGTACACATTTTACTGTTGCGTTAAACAGGGGCTACAGTTAAGGAATTGCGCCCAGTAAATCCTCCCCGGCCAGGATAAGAACCCATGACATAGCACTCGCAGAACGCCAGGCGAGTGTCTTACCACTACACCACGGAGACTGTATCTATACTTATCTATACTAGACTGTATGTATACTTATACTTACAAAATGAACGGTATGGTAAACAACACAGCTCATTTCCAATGCAATGTAACACAAAATAATTAAATCAAAGTGAAAATAAATCAAAATTCATGAAAATTCAATTTATCAATGCAATCAGAAACATAAACATGGAATCGTAACTTATTTGGTATAGCGTGTGTTGCTATTATGTGCAACAGATGGTGCTGTTTTGTTAAAAAAAACATGTTTTTACCAGTCACAGGTGTGACATCTATATGTAGGTATATAAAAACAGGCGCCTATTCGAATGCAACGTTGTGTCAAAATTTCAAAGCAATCGGTAAAGAGGTTTCGAAGATTTCCCTCACATGAAAAATAAATGAAAATCACAGGTTAACAAAAAAAATAAATTCCTGTCACAGACGTGACATCTATATAGTATGTATATAGATGTCATCTATATATAAAAACCCGCTCGAATGCGAATGGAACGGTCTGTGAAAATTTCAAAGCAATCGGTGAAGAACTTTCGGAGATTAGCGATTTTGAACAAACGAACATTTACATTCTTATTTATATAGACCAGCAGTACCCGCCACGCGTTGCTGTGGTTCAGTCTGGTTAAATGGAAGGAAAGAAAAGAGAAAGCACACGTTTCTAATATGTTTAATTTCACAATGTTTGTGGGTATACAATATTTTTTGTAGTTCCATTGTCTGTGGAGATATAGACTGTCTGGTTTGCCGACTCTAGAACACTCAACATATAATTGTCCACGTGAGAAGCAATCCGTGTCTAGATATAAACTGCACAATTCTAAAGATTGGCCCTGAGCTTTATTGATGGTGATTGCAAACGCCAATCGATTTGGAAATTACAATCACTTAAATTGAATTGGCACATCTGTTGGAATCATAGGATTGTGAGGAATGAGGACATCTTCCCCTTTGAAAGGTCCTGTCAGATTGTTGTTTCTACGACGTCGCTGATTAATTTTTTTACCGCAAGGCGCGTGGCGTTGCAAAGTTTTGGCTGGTTGATATTTCGTAACATGATAAATGGCAAGCCGATTTTCAATTGCCGTACGTGTGATGGTATCCCTGGCAGATCGAGTGAATTAAAAAATTTTGTTGGATAATTAACCGCTTCATCTGAGCCCACAATAGTTTCGACGGACTTGTATGTGACTGCCTCGCTCTGAATGTTAGACTGAATAATATTGTTAAGTTCGTAGACGTTTTGTTCTTGGCCACAAGAACAGCTCGTTCACTCAGCCAATCGTGATTCTTATAATTGGTTTCAATATTGGGAAATACTTTTTCATCCAATTCTTCTTTTGACGTCACTAAATTGCAGAAGTTATGAGGCAATGAAATTCGTCCTGAGGTCAGATCAACCAGCCCGTTTAAGTTCCCAATTTCTAGAAATTTATGTGAGAATATCTCAACTGATGGATCGTTTTGCAGTAACTACACGCATTAATTAGTTAATTAGTAGTTAATTTAAATGTCTTTACGTGGCGCCACAAAGTAGAGTATTTCAGGCAAGCATTTATTTCGTCCGCTGGTGTCGATCGAGGAATTTCAGGTAATGTTTGCCTGAAATCTCCTGCAAGCAATATTAATGCGTTCCCAAATGGTCTGATGTTTCTACACAAATCTTGCAAAGATCGATCAAGAGCCTTGAACGATTTTTTGTGAGGCATTGTGCATTCATCCCAAACATTCATCCCAAGTTTGCATTTCTGCAATACTTTTCCCATGCCGGATGCATTGGAAATGTTGCACGTGGGAGTTTCAATGAATTGCATGTTCAAAAGCCATTTTAAAGTCGAAGTAGCAGTTCTTCCACCTGGTAGCAATGTCGCAGCAATTCCGGACGAAGCAAGAGCTAAGGTTATGCCATTTTGGGATCGAATTGCTGCCAGAATCAATCTAATTAGGAAGGTTTTACCAGTTCCTCCTGGCGCATCTAAGAAGATTTCTCTAAGCCCGATATTGACAGTTTGAATTATTTGATTGTTAATGTCTTTTCGCTCAAGCGTTAGCCTAGGAATATTTGATTAAACATACGACAACAGATCACCCGTGTTGTAATGTTGTTCACGTCGCAATTCTGCATCGAGCGAAGCAGCAGCAGATCGATTCAATGATGACATTTCTAATTAATTGAAAACTTTGTTCGCGATTTCTAAAGCACAAGTCTTCAATCATTATCAAGGCTTCGTTGAAGATTTTTGCTGTAAAATCCATGTTCATATTTGAATTTCTTTGCATATTCGACGGATAATATCTTCAGCCATGTGCGATTTATAATTTTCCCATAACTCTGTTGGAGATAACGGAGAGCCGGAGGTCAATGTGATTGCAAACAATGCACGAATTTGATTTGGATGTGATGTGTTGGACGCGTCATTAATGCATACATCCGAATGCTGATCGTTGTCCAATAAATTCAGAGCTTGACATGCTCTACGGGAAGTGACATGTTGACAAATCATGCCACTTGACAAATCTCAATTGACGCCGTTGATAAATCTCAATTGCTGGAAAGACGTTAGATTGGGCACATTTACCGCATGCGAAGAAAGAAGAATTCATCCTGATTAGGATGCACGGTGTACAGTCTGCCTAATGTAATTTATTTAAATATGCCAAATTGTCCGTCGACTCGCTCTCCTCGTTTGCTTCGTTCAAATAATTTTCTACTAGCATTCCATGTGTACTACGTAGGCACTTCCGAATACACCATTGTTTTCCCAAACACGTAATTTTGACAAAACGTGAAGAAAGCAGTTAACGTTGTAGCCGGTGGATTCATTGCTGTTTGTTGCACATTTGCAGCTGTGAAATAAACGTGTTGTCCATTTGCATATTTTCAAAACAAAAACAAAAAATACTAACGAAATATTTCAATTCAAACACAGATCAATCGACACAGCTCAATTTTACCACCAATTGCACTGAAAAATAATAAGAACAGTTAAAAAAACGAAAAGAACAACAATGAAAAAAGAAACAAATAAACTATACCCACGAAATGAACGGAATGGTAAACAACACAGCTCAATTCCAACGCAATTTCACACAAAATAATTAAATCAAAATGAAAATAAATCAAAATCTATGAAAATTCAATTTACCAATGCACTCAGAAACATTGTAATGGAATTGTAACATATTTTCTATAGCTTGTGTTGGTCTTACGTGCAACAGATGGCGCTGTTTTTTTTTTAAGCATGTTTTTACTTGTCACATATGTCGCATCTAAATAGTAGGTATATAAAAACACGCACGTATTCGAATGGAACGTTGTGTCATAATTTCAAATCAATCAGTGAAGAACTTTCGGAGATAAAAGCGTGTGTTGCTCCTATGTCCTGCAGATGGCACTGTTTAAAAAAAATTTCCCCTGTCACAGGTGAGGCATGTATATAGTAGGTATATAAAAAACGCGCCTATTCCAATGCAACGTTATGTCAAAATTTCAAAACAATCGGTAAAGAGATTTCGAAGATTTCCCTCACATGAAAAATACAGTTTTTCATAAAAGGCATATTTTTTTCCTCGTAACAGACGTGATGTCGATACAGTATGTATATAAAAACCCGCTCAGATGCGAATGGAGCATTGTGTGAAAATTTCAAAGCAATCGGTTGAGAACTTTCGGAGATTGGCGATTTTGAACAAACGAACATTTCCATTTTTATTTATATAGATTAGAACCCAGCAGAGAACCGGATTCGTTGAGGGTTGCAAATATGGTGCAGTTTTTTTAAGAATAGAGATAGATCACTTGCGTCCAACTATTATCCACTATCGAACTATTGCTTTGAATTGCCTAAAAAACTATTGAATGAACATTACAATCAATAATCGAAAAAACAATTAGTATACATCTTTGAGAAAACAACAGGTTATTAAAGGCTTCACAGCAAGGCTTTACTAAAAACTGTCCATGTTGAGGCAGTTTTCTTTTTCCACCAGAACATTTCAAGCAGAGCGCTTACAGGAAAGAAAACACTGAGTATGACTTTGGACTATCTAATGCAATTATTAGAAACTTACACATTAAAGAAATTAATTCAAATTTAGAAGAACTAAAAAATGCCCAGAGACCAGAAAGCTGCAGTATAAAGAATTATGACAACTTTCGTAATAATAGGTATTTGTATGGTCTGCACAGTAACCGGACCAGGCAATGTGACATAGTCATTGCACGAATTCGCCTTGGCTATAGACACCTCTGGCAAGTTAGGGAGGCTGAGCCACTACCAGAACATTCAGATTGTAAACTCTATGATAAACTTTTAATGCATTCACTAGAACACTATATTGTTGAATATGAAACCGTAAAGGACTTTAGACCTCCTGACCTATTGTACCACCAACTGTGTAACTATTTCATTCATTCAGGTGTTCTGGACGACATCCTAACAATTTATCCAAAATTAGCTTGTCCATTTTAAAGAAGGAAGAACAGTTTTATTATTATTACTTCTAAGCTGCATCGCTTTTGTACCTATCCCTGCCCTGGTGTGGCAGTGCACAATAGAAAGTTGTTTTTACATATTCATACATTAAAACATTGACTGTATCCATGATATATATATGTGTGTGCATCCGACTACAGTTTAGACTTCTTGTCTTGCGTATGACCCTCTGTCCCGTGTGACAGTGAATACCAGCATTATTCTCACTTTAATATGACAATTGAAATCCTCAGAGTAGGGAAAATAGTAATTAATTTTGTCAATAAAGATGTTAATAATAATAAGTGTAGTGGGAAGGAACGCGATGTCTACATCTTGCACGAGTCCAGTACTGTGTTACTGTGCCTCAGGCCACGCTGTATAATGTCTAGCTGGGTTGTTCTATGCTGCATTAGACTTAGTAATTTCAATATAAACAGAAAGTTAATATAAATGGAGTTAAATGCGAGTGCTAGACTGTTGTAAGTGGTGTGTCCCTGGCTGTCTGGGGACTGTTGTAAGTGGTGTGTTCCTGACTCTGTCCTGGGACTGTTGTAAGTGGTGTGTCCCTGACTCTGTCCCGGGACTGTTGTAAGTGGTGTGACCCTGACTCTGTCCCGGGACTGTTGTAAGTGGTGTGACCCTGACTCTGTCCCGGGACTGTTGTAAGTGGTGTGTCCCTGACTCTGTCCCGGGACTGTTGTAAGTGGTGTGTCCCTGACTCTGTCCCGGGACTGTTGTAAGTGGTGTGACCCTGACTCTGTCCCGGGACTGTTGTAAGTGGTGTGTCCCTGACTCTGTCCCGGGACTGTTGTAAGTGGTGTGTCCCTGACTCTGTCCCGGGACTGTTGTGAGTGGTGTGTCCCTGACTCTGTCCCGGGACTGTTGTGAGTGGTGTGTCCCTGACTCTGTCCCGGGACTGTTGTAAGTGGTGTGACCCTGACTCTGTCCCGGGACTGTTGTAAGTGGTGTGTCCCTGACTCTGTCCCGGGACTATTTTAAGTGGTGTGTCCCTGACTCTGTCCCGGGACTGTTATAAGTGGTGTGTCCCTGACTCTGTCCCGGGACTGTTGTAAGTGGTGTGACCCTGACTCTGTCCCGGGACTGTTGTAAGTGGTGTGACCCTGACTCTGTCCCTGGACTGTTGTAAGTGGTGTGACCCTGACTCTGTCCCGGGACTGTTGTAAGTGGTGTGACCCTGACTCTGTCCCGGGACTGTTGTAAGTGGTGTGACCCTGACTCTGTCCCTAGACTGTTGTAAGTGGTGTGACCCTGACTCTGTCCCGGGACTGTTGTAAGTGGTGTGACCCTGACTCTGTCCCGGGACTGTTGTAAGTGGTGTGACCCTGACTCTGTCCCGGGACTGTTGTAAGTGGTGTGACCCTGACTCTGTCCCGGGACTGTTGTAAGTGGTGTGACCCTGACTCTGTCCCGGGACTGTTGTAAGTGGTGTGACCCTGACTCTGTCCCGGGACTGTTGTAAGTGGTGTGACCCTGACTCTGTCCCGGGACTTTTGTAAGTGGTGTGACCCTGACTCTGTCCCGGGACTGTTGTAAGTGGTGTGACCCTGACTCTGTCCCGGGACTGTTGTAAGTGGTGTGACCCTGACTCTGTCCCGGGACTGTTGTAAGTGGTGTGACCCTGACTCTGTCCCTGGACTGTTATAAGTGGTGTGACCCTGACTCTGTCCCGGGACTGTTGTAAGTGGTGTGACCCTGACTCTGTCCCGGGACTGTTGTAAGTGGTGAGACCCTGACTCTGTCCCTGGACTGTTGTAAGTGGTGTGACCCTGACTCTGTCCCGGGACTGTTGTAAGTGGTGTGACCCTGACTCTGTCCCGGGACTGTTGTAAGTGGTGTGACCCTGACTCTGTCCCGGGACTGTTGTAAGTGGTGTGACCCTGACTCTGTCCCGGGACTGTTGTAAGTGGTGTGACCCTGACTCTGTCCCGGGACTGTTGTAAGTGGTGTGACCCTGACTCTGTCCCGGGACTGTTGTAAATGGTGTGACCCTGACTCTGTCCCGGGACTGTTGTAAGTGGTGTGACCCTGACTCTGTCCCGGGACTGTTGTAAGTGGTGTGACCCTGACTCTGTCCCGGGACTGTTGTAAGTGGTGTGACCCTGACTCTGTCCCGGGACTGTTGTAAGTGGTGTGACCCTGACTCTGTCCCGGGACTGTTGTAAGTGGTGTGACCCTGACTCTGTCCCGGGACTGTTGTAAGTGGTGTGACCCTGACTCTGTCCCTGGACTGTTGTAAGTGGTGTGACCCTGACTCTGTCCCGGGACTGTTGTAAGTGGTGTGACCCTGACTCTGTCCCGGGACTGTTGTAAGTGGTGTGTCCCTGACTCTGTCCCGGGACTTTTGTAAGTGGTGTGACCCTGACTCTGTCCCGGGACTGTTGTAAGTGGTGTGTCCCTGGCTCTGTCCCGGGACTGTTGTAAGTGGTGTGACCCTGACTCTGTCCCGGGACTGTTGTAAGTGGTGTGTCCCTGACTCTGTCCCTGGACTGTTGTAAGTGGTGTGTCCCTGACTCTGTCCCGGGACTGTTGTAAGTGGTGTGTCCCTGACTCTGTCCCGGGACTGTTGTAAGTGGTGTGTCCCTGACTCTGTCCCGGGACTGTTGTAAGTGGTGTGACCCTGACTCTGTCCCGGGACTGTTGTAAGTGGTGTGACCCTGACTCTGTCCCGGGACTGTTGTAAGTGGTGTGACCCTGACTCTGTCCCGGGACTGTTGTAAGTGGTGTGACCCTGACTCTGTCCCGGAACTGTTGTAAGTGGTGTGACCCTGACTCTGTCCCGGGACTGTTGTAAGTGGTGTGACCCTGACTCTGTCCCGGGACTGTTGTAAGTGGTGTGACCCTGACTCTGTCCCTGGACTGTTGTAAGTGGTGTGACCCTGACTCTGTCCCGGGACTGTTGTAAGTGGTGTGACCCTGACTCTGTCCCGGGACTGTTGTAAGTGGTGTGACACTGACTCTGTCCCTGGACTGTTGTAAGTGGTGTGTCCCTGACTCTGTCCCGGGACTGTTGTAGGTGGTGTGTCCCTGGCTCTGTCCCGGGACTGTTGTAGGTGGTGTGTCCCTGACTCTGTCCCGGGACTGTTGTAGGTGGTGTGTCCCTGACTCTGTCCCAGGACTGTTGTAGGTGGTGTGTCCCTGACTCTGTCCCGGGACTGTTGTAAGTGGTGTGACCCTGACTCTGTCCCGGGACTGTTGTAAGTGGTGTGACCCTGACTCTGTCCCGGGACTGTTGTAAGTGGTGTGACCCTGACTCTGTCCCGGGACTGTTGTAAGTGGTGTGACCCTGACTCTGTCCCGGGACTGTTGTAAGTGGTGTGACCCTGACTCTGTCCCGGGACTGTTGTAAGTGGTGTGTCCCTGACTCTGTCCCGGGACTGTTGTAAGTGGTGTGACCCTGACTCTGTCCCGGGACTGTTGTAAGTGGTGTGACCCTGACTCTGTCCCGGGACTGTTGTAAGTGGTGTGACCCTGACTCTGTCCCGGGACTGTTGTAAGTGGTGTGTCCCTGACTCTGTCCCGGGACTGTTGTAAGTGGTGTGACCCTGACTCTGTCCCGGGACTGTTGTAAGTGGTGTGACCCTGACTCTGTCCCGGGACTGTTGTAAGTGGTGTGTCCCTGACTCTGTCCCGGGACTGTTGTAAGTGGTGTGACCCTGACTCTGTCCCGGGACTGTTGTAAGTGGTGTGACCCTGACTCTGTCCCGGGACTGTTGTAAGTGGTGTTTCCCTGACTCTGTCCCGGGACTGTTGTAAGTGGTGTGACTCTGACTCTGTCCCGGGACTGTTGTAAGTGGTGTGACCCTGACTCTGTCCCGGGACTGTTGTAAGTGGTGTGACCCTGACTCTGTCCCGGGACTGTTGTAAGTGGTGTGACCCTGACTCTGTCCCGGGACTGTTGTAAGTGGTGTGTCTCCTGACCTGAATCATAATTTACAAATATGAGTGTGTTATGAACATTTCCAGTGCTATGTTTTCTGTAGAGTTTATTTGATCTGTTTTAATTTAAACGGACAGGAAGCTTCATATATCTTCAATCGTTTTCTCCTATTTAGTTTTCAAAAATGTTTGATGTATATTGCAATATATTGGAGTGACAAGGTATTCCAAATTAGTTTATAAACGGAAATGAATCATAATTACCTTAATTATGTCTCAAACGGAATTATGATTATTTTAACTTGGTGTGTAGCGCAGGGGGCCATTTTTCCTTCTCCCAATAAAGCTTTTAAATCCCAGAGAAAAATGACAGTCTTGACTATACATGGGTGTAACGGTATGTATGCTGGTAAACATGAGATGGTAAGGTTATACACATAGAGTATATTTGACACTCGTGTCTTATTCCTTAGTATTAATGTTAACAGCTTCCCCTATCATTGTTGCCGGAGATGTGTAGAGAATAAGCTTCCAGGTCTGTTACAAATAACGTGATGTTAACAAATTAAAGGAAATTCCATCATGATGCTTCTTGATCTCATTTTGTAAGGTCCTCACAGGGCTCAGTGTCGCAACATGATATTTTGGTCCACATAAACAATTACTCAAATTCTGTGTTGTTTTTATAGGAATGCATTTTGGAGAGTAATGTTAAATTCAATACGATGAATATAATATTATATTCATCATATAATGATGAAAATAAATCAAATGAATTCAGTCAGTTGTTAGGTGTGTAGCGATTGTGACGAAGCCTGGGTTGTGTAAGAGGGCTTCATCACGTACATTGTATCACACTAAACTGTGCACATAATCGTTTCTTGTAACTTCCCTACACAATTGGGGGAGTGTTATGATAAGATTATCTGGAGGCTAAATGAGAAGCTTTACCTGGTTGTAGCGTGGAAATGATCAAAGTCACTTTCCGCCTGTATAACAGGACCATCTGACTACCACATACCTTTATATCAATCTAACAATAAAGCCGAGGTCTTACTAGAAGGAAGGCGGGTCGTATGTATGCTGTATGCTGTATGCTGTAGCAACTTGCACACTCGGTTGTGAGATTATATGGAGTATATTTTATGTAAACTTATAGGAATACCAGAAGATATATATATCCATGATATATGGGATGTTTAGGATTGCTTTGCATGGGCAGGTAGGTAAACCAGAAGATATATCCCTGATATATGGGAGGTTGACGCTCGTTTCCCTCATTACGATACAACGTTTGTCCCAGCTGCGGGCTTGGGAGGCTTCTGTCCCAACTAGGGGCTTGGGAGGCTTCTATCCCAGCTGGGGGCCTGGGAGTCTTCTGTCCCAGCTGGAAACTTAGAAGGCTTCTGTCCCAGCAGGGGGCTAGGGAGGGCTTTATCTTAGCTGGGGACATGGGAGGATTCTGTAAAAGCTGGGGGCTTGGTATCCTTATGTCCCAGCTGGGGGATTGGGAGGCTTCTGGCCCAGCTGGGGGGCACTGGAAGCGTCTGTCCCAGCTGGGGTATTGGGCGGCTTCTGTTCCAGCTTGGGGCTAGGGAGGATTCTGTCCCAGCTAGGAGCTTGGGATGCTTCTGTCCCAGCTGGAGGCTGGGGAGCCTTCTGTCCCTGCTGGGGACTTGGGAGCCTTCTGTCCCTGCTGGGGACTTGGGAGCCTTCTGTCCCAGCTGGAGGCTTGGGAGCCTTCTGTTCCAGCTGGGGGCTTGGGATGCTTCTGTCACAAAAAAGGGCTTGGGAGGCTTCTGTCCCAGCTGGGGGCAGGGGAGACTTCTGTCCCGGCTGGAGGCTTGGGATTCTTCTGTCCCAGATGGGGGCTTGAGAGGCTTCTGTCCCAGCAGAGTGTTTGGGAGGTCTCTGTCCTAGGTGGGAGCTTGGGATGCTTTACTCCCAAATGGGAGCTTGGGAGGCTTCTGTTTCAGCTAGAGGCTTGGAAGGCTTCTGTCACTGTTGGGGGCTTGGAAGGCTTCTGTCCCACCTTGGGGCTTGGGAGACTTCTGTCCCAGCTGGGGGCTTGGGAGCCTTCTGTCCCAGCTGGGGGCTTGGGAGCCTTCTGTCCCTGCTTGGGGTTTGGGAGACTTCTGTCCCAGCTGGGGGCTTGGGAGCCTTCTGTCCCAGCTGGGGGCTTGGGAGCCTTCTGTCCCTGCTTGGGGTTTGGGAGACTTCTGTCCCAGCTGGGGTCTTGGGAGTCTTCCGTCTCAGCTTGGAGCTTGGGAGGACTCTGTTCCAGCTGGGGGCTTAATTGGAAGGCTTCTATCCCAGTTGGGGGCTTGGGAGCCTTCTGTCCCAGATGGAGTCTTGAGAATCTTCTGTCCCAGTTGGGTGCTTGGGTGCCTTATGTCCCAGCTGAGGACTTGTGAGCCTTCTTTCCCAGCTGGGGGGTTTTGGAGGCTTCTGTCCCATCTGGGGGGCTTTGAAGGTTTCTGTCCCAGCTGGGGATTTGGGAGGCTTTAGTTCCATCTGGCGGCTTGGGATGCTTCTGTTCCAAAGTAGGGCTTTGGAGGCTTCTGTCCTAGTTAGGAGCTTATAAGGCTTCCGAAACCGCTGAGGGCTTGGGAGGCTTCTGTCCCACCTGGGGGGCTTGAGAGGCTTCTATTCCAGATGGGAACTTGGGAGGCTTCTGTTCCAGCTGGGGGCATGGGAGGCTTCTATCCCAGCTGTGGTCTTGGGATCATCTGTTCCAGCTGGGGATTTGGGGGCCTTCTGTTCCAGCTGGGGGCTTGGAAGACTTCTGTTCCTGCTGGGGGCTTGGTAGGCTTCTGTCCCTTCTGGGGATTTGGGAACCTTCTGTCCCAGCTGGGGGCTTGGGAGCCTTCTGTCCCTGCTGGGGGCTTGAGAGACTTTTGTCCCAGCTGGGGGCTTGGGAGCATTCTGTCCCAGCTGGGGACTTGGGAGGCTTCTGTCCCAGCTGGGGGCATGGGAGGCTTATGTCCAAGCTGTGACCTTGGGAGGCTTCTGTTCCAGCTGGGGGCTTGGGACACTTCTGTCCCAGCTGGGGGCATGGGAGGCTTCTGTCCCAGCTGTGGTCTAGGGAGGCTTCTGTTCCAGCTTGTGGCTTGGGAGGCTTAGTGGGCTTGTTGGAGGCCTGAAGTGCAATCTTGTTGAAGCAGTTTATCTGCCATATTTATACAACTCTCCATTGCACAAAATTTATTTCTACAGCCTAGTAATGGGAGATTTTTTCGATTCTCTGAATATCCGCAAATGATTGATCATATATACATATTGATTGCTTGCGTTCCATCAGAAGATGTAGCCGTTGTGCAATGTCGAGTAACCGTCAATGAGGAGTATATGGTATGTTTTTTTATTTTTTTACTCGATTAACTGTATGATTGAACTCATGAAGTGCATTATTGACATGCTGCTGGCAATGTTGTCCCCTAAGATCACAGAGACAAAAAATGAAGCAAGCTGAGGTACTGGGTGGAACAACAACTGGTCATGGTTGGGAGTGGAGTGAGCAGACAGCATACACCAGGCCCAAGACGACTTGGTGAGGCGAGGATCGTATTAGAGCAGCAGTGCGTTACACATATTTCTTCACTATCATACCCAGCATGCTCGCCTCCACCAGGAGGAGGCCGCACAGTGCGTTGACTCCTTCACACGGCATGTGGAGAATATTATATATCTGGGGCAAATAGAGGGTACTACCTAGCAAGGGGCATGTAGAGGGTACTACCTAGCAAGGGGCAGGTAGAGGGTACTAACTAGAAAGGGGCACTTAGCAAGGGGGGGCAAGTAGAGGGTACTAACTAGCAAGGGGCACTTAGCAAGGGGCAAGTAGAGGGTACTAACTAGAAAGGGGCACTTAGCAAGGGGGGGGGGGGCAAGTAGAGGGTACTAACTAGCAAGGGGCACTTAGTAAGAGGGCATGTAGAGGGTACCACCTAGCAAGGGGCACTTTGCAAGGAGCATGTATAGGCTATAACCTAGCAAGGGGCACTTAGCAAGGGGCATGTAGAGGGTAATACCTAGCTAGGGGCATGTAGAAGGTATCACCTAGCAAGGGGCATGTAGAGGCTATAACCTAGCAAGGGGCATGTAGAGGGTACTACCTAGCGAGGGGCACTTAGCAAGGGGCATGTAGAGTGTACTACCTAGCAAGACTGCACTTTGCAAGGGGCATGTAGATGGTACTACCTAGCAAAGGGCACTTAGCAAGAGGCATGTAGAGGCTATAACCTAGCAAGGGGCATGTAAAGGGTACTACATTAGAAGGGGGCACATAGTGGGTACTACCTAGCAAAGAGCATATAGAGGGTACAACATAGCAAGGGGCATATAGAGTGTATTACCTACAAAGGGGCATGAAGAGGGTACTTTACAGCAAGAGGCACGTAGAGGGTACTACCTAGCAAGAGGCACGTAGAGGGTACTACCTAGCAAGGGGCACGTAGAGGGTACTACCTAGCAAGGGGCACGTAGAGGGTACTACCTAGCAAGGGGCACGTAGAGGGTACTACCTAGCAAGGGGCACGTAGAGGGTACTACCTAGCAAGGGGCACGTAGAGGGTACTACCTAGCAAGGGGCACGTATAGGGTACTACCTAGCAAGGGGTTCGTAGAGGGTACTGCTTAGCAAGGGGCACGTAGAACTGACCATTAGGATATTATTTGAGTGTTCCACTTCTATTATGGATGCAAATTATGCCGATATTGCTAAAGGGGTTTGCAATACTGGAAAATATAGCGACAATATAGCGAAGATAGTAACATATTTAACAGTATACCACATAGTTCACTACTTAAACAAAATTCTTCTTATTGTCCAGTTAGTCATTCAACTGTTTAAAACCTCAAAAAATATAAATAACTACCTATTACCAAAGCTGATAAATCTAAGGCTGCTGTTATCATTAACAGCTTGGGCATAGTTATTTCATCAAATCACCTCATTTTGTGAGGCCACGAGAGCATTTGTGGTTGCATTTGAGCAACACAAATGCAACATCACGTTTGTGTTGCTCACGTGGCCCCACAAAATGAGGTGATTTCATAAAATAACTATGTCCACGCTCACCACCAAGTGCCGTCGGGACGGTGGCCGCTACGAAAAGATGGTAGCCTCGGCTACCATCGTCTTTTGTACGGTCAAAGTTTCGTCAAGTGGTTATAGTACTTGTTACGCCAGTTACATAATGCCCCTGGTTGACTGGGTTCGAGTCACTTCTGGGGTGTTGAGTTTTCAGTTATATATATATACATATATATATATATACATATATATATATATATATATATATATATATATATATATATATACATATATATATATATATATATATATATATATATATATATATATATATATATATATATATATATATATATATATATATATATATATGTCGTACCTAGTAGCCAGAACGCACTTCTCAGCCTACTATGCAAGGCCCGATTTGCCTAATAAGCCAAGTTTTCATGAATTAATTGTTTTTCGACTACCTAACCCACCTAACCTAACCTAACCTAACTTTTTCGGCTACCTAACCAAACCTAACCTATAAAGATAGGTTAGGTTAGGTTAGGTAGGGTTGGTTAGGTTCGGTCATATATCTACGTTAATTTTAACTCCAATAAAAAAAAATTGACCTCATACATAGTGAAATGGGTAGCTTTATCATTTCATAAGAAAAAAATTAGAGAAAATATATTAATTCAGGAAAACTTGGCTTATTAGGCAAATCGGGCCTTGAATAGTAGGCCAAAAAGTGAGTTCTGGCTACTAGGTACGACGTATATATATATATATATATATATATATATATATATGTCGTACCTAGTAGCCAGAACTCACTTCTCAGCCTACTATGCAAGGCCCGATTTGCCTAATAAGCCAAGTTTTCCTGAATTATTATATTTTCTCTAATTTTTTTCTTATGAAATGATAAAGCTACCCATTTCATTATGTATGAGGTCAATTTTTTTTTATTTGAGTTAAAATTAACGTAGATATATGACCGAACCTAACCAACCCTACCTAACCTAACCTAACCTAATCTATCTTTATAGGTTAGGTTAAGTTAGGTAGCCGAAAAAGTTAGGTTAGGTTAGGTAGGTTAGGTAGTCGAAAAACAATTAATTCATGAAAACTTGGCCTATTAGGCAAATCGGGCCTTGCATAGTAGGCTGAGAAGTGCGTTCTGGCTACTAGGTACGACATATATATATATATACATATATATATATATATATATATATATATATATATATATATATATATATATATATATACATATATATATATATATATATATATATATATATATATATATAGATATACATATATATATATATATATATATATATATATATATATATATATATATATATATAGATATACATATATATATATATATATATATATATATATATATATATATATATATATATATATATATATAGATATACATATATATATATATATACATATATGGCAGTCGCATGCTGTATCCACTACACCATACTTCAAAGCCATAAGAGAGGTAGGAATTCTGGGGTATTTAACCAACCAGAACTCCAATCCTCTCCCAGGCGATGAGATAGTGTGGGACCCCGGATGCTCTTTCATCGAGCCCTGTTATATGGGAAAACTCAGTGCCAAATGCTTAATGCACAGACTACCCTAGGGCACTATTATGGCTTTGAAGTATGATATACATATATATATATATATATATATATATATATATATATATATATATATATATATATATATATATATATATATATATATATATATATATATATATATATATATATATATATATATATATATATACAAGCATATATTACAAGCAGAACTTATTGCAGAAGGAGGAAAGAATCGAGGCAATTACAGAAGCACCATACTGTCCCCCGAGCTCAAAGCGGCAGCTAAAAGCCTTCGTGAGAACAAGGAGATAGTTGTCAGGAGAGGTGACAAGTCGCCAATATATGTCATTCTTAAAAAAGACGAATATCTGGCGAAAATGAACATCATACTCTCTGACCAAACTAAGTTCCAAAGGGTAACGAAGGACACAACAGCTGAATTAAAAGCAAAGGTCAACAAACTGATCGAAACTGTGAACGCCAAGAAATCCGGACTCCACCTGCCAAAGATCTTTGGGGAATATAAACCTGGATATGCGTATGGAAATGTCAAGACACACAAGCCTGGAAACCCACTTCGGCCAATCATTAGCCAGATACCCACACCCACGTACAGACTGGCGAAGCGACTCAACGGCCTGCTGACTTCTTATGTTCCTTGCGCCTTCAGCCTGAAGTCTCCAAAGGAATTTGTTGACTTACTGCAGGGCACACGGGCCACAGGGATAAGAGCCTCGTTGGACGTAGAATCGCTGTTTACCAACGTACCTGTGGACGAGACAATCGGGATGATAGCCGACAGAGTGTATCGTGATCCAGCCTGTACTCCTCTTGACATACCAGAAAATATTCTAAGGAAACTACTCCAAGCTTGTACTAAAGAGGCACCCTTCTTGAGCCCGGATGGGCACATGTATAAGCAAGTAGATGGGGTCGCCATGGGTTCTCCCCTAGGTGTCCTGTTTGCAAACTTCTACATGGGTACCATCGAGCAAAAAGTCTTAGTCGACATGAACTTGAAACCGGCCATATACTGCAGGTATGTTGACGACATTTTTACACAGGTACCTGATGTCAGACATCTGCAGGAGCTGAAGGAGGCATTTGAGCAGAGTTCCGTGCTGCGTTTCACTTACGAAATGGAAAAGGATGGGAAGCTGCCCTTTCTAGATGTAACAGTCATGGAAAAGAGCGGAGGTTTCCACACTGCAGTCTACACTAAGGAAACGAACATAGGAATGTGCCTAAATGCCAACAGCGACTGCCCAGAGAGGTACAAGAGGAGTGTTGTTAACGCATATGTCGACCGTGCTCTCAGCCACAGCTCAGAATGGAAGCAAGTCGACGAAGAACTCTGTAGGGTAAGGCAGGTTCTAGTCAATAACGGCTTCTCCCATGGTTTCGTCGAAGACATCATAAAAAGGAAAGTGAAACGCCATGCAACCTCTGAAGAGACAACTAACACAACACCTATACCCCCTATTAGACTATTTTACAGGAACTTCTTTTCCACACCTCATAAAACGGAGGAAAGGGTCCTGAAAGATATTGTTAATAGAAACGTTATCCCTACAGACAAAAATCAGAGGATACAACTGACGATTTACTATAAAACCAGAAAAACGGCCAGCCTACTCATGAGAAACTCTCCAGACACAAAGCAGAACGCTTTAAAAGAGACCAACGTCGTGTATGCCTTCAAATGCCCACTTGGGGACTGTAAGCTCCAAAAAACCCAGTATATAGGCAAGACAACAACATCTCTTTCTAGGCGTTTAACGATGCATAAGCAACAGGGCTCCATTAAGGAACATATAATCTCTTCCCACAACCAAACCATCGCCAGAGAAATCCTAGTAAACAACACAGAAATCATCGATAGATACAGCGATAGCAGACGGCTTGACGTTTGCGAGGCACTGCACATTAAGAAGTCAACACCAGCAATCAACAGCCAATTAATGCACAACTATATTCTACCCACCTCAAGACTCTGCTCCAATATAGAAGCATCAAGAAATATGGACCAATAGGCTTTCTACAATCACTTCCATTTCAATACCCATTGTTTCGTGTTCTGTCTTGTGTTGATGAAATTAATACCCTATTAAATACCACCTCACCCCATCCACCTCACTCAAATGTAGATATTAACAAATCGGAGATATGTAAGTTCTATTCAGTTGTGTATGTGTAAAGTCTTTGAAAATGTAATAAGTTTTACGAAACGCGCTCAAGTGTTGTGTCAGACTAGAAATAAAAATGAATTTTGGAGAATTGATTTTTGAATTACCTCCAACAGTGAAAAGAAATGTACGAAAGATTGAGAAAATTCGTGTTAGAATTATTAATCTTACTTTTTCGGTCATATTTAATAATATATGTCTACAGGAAAGACTGCTACCAAATTATATATATATATGGAAAAATCCACAGAGAAATATGAAATGAGGTGAACGTTTCGGCTTTGTTAAAGCCTTTGTCAACACCAGACTGACTCTGGTGTTTGGTCTTGTCTGGTGTTGACAAAGGCTTTAACAAAGCCGAAACGTTCACCTCATTTCATATTTCTCTGTGGATTTTTCCGCATAAAAGGATCAGTGTTTTGTGATCGTCAATTGCATATATATATATATATATATATATATATATATATATATATATATATATATATATATATATATATATATATATATATATATATATATATATATATACATATATATATATATATATATATATATATATATATATATATATATATATATATATATTTATGTATATATATATATATTATTATTAAATATAACCGAAAAAGTAAGATTAATAATTCTAACACGAATTTTCTCAATGTTTCTTATATTTCATTTCACTGTTGATGGTAACTGAAAAATCAATTCTCCAAAATTCATTTTTATTTCTAGTCTGGACGCGACACTTGAACGCGTTTCGTAAAACTTATTACATTTTCAAAGACTTTAGTTTACACACACAACTATAACTGAACAGAGTTCAAACAGCTTCGATTTTATACCTGCATTTGGGTGAGGTGATATGTTACAATAGTTTTGGATGAGGTGAAAACGAACTTTCAACACAAGACAGAACACGAAACAATGGGTATAATATTTTGTAAGTTAAAGGGAAGAATGGAAGTAACTGCAAAGGGTCTATTGGCCCATATTTCTTGATGTTTCTATATTGGTGCGGAGTCTTGAAGTGCGTAGAATATAGTTGTGCATTAATTGGCTGTTGATTGCTGGTGTCGACTTCTTAATGTGTAGTGCACTACACATTAAGAAGTCGACACCAGCAATCGCCACCTGCTGGACGTTTGCCACTCTCCAATGTCTTGGTCTGCTGGACGTGCTCCCCTCTCGAATGTCTTGGTCTGCAGGACGTACCCCCCACCCCAATTTTATAGTCTGCTGGACGTGCCCCCCTCTCGAATGTCTTGGTCTGCTTGACATGCCTTTTTTCCGTTATATTCTGCCAGGACATCCAGAAAATCCCAAGCATCTACCAGCATATTGAACAGACCTGTACATTCTACCAGCACAACACAAAAGACGTGTATTCTATGAGCTCATTACATCAATCTGGTGTATTTTCTACCAGCACATTACAACAGACTTGCATATTCTGTCAGCGCTTCGCAACAGACATGAATATTCTGCCAGCACATGACAACAGACGTGAGTATTCTACAAGCACATCACAAAAGACGTGTATATTCTACCATCAATTAACAACAGGCATGTATATTCTGCTAGCACATCACAACAGACAAGTATATTCTACCAGCACATCCCAGCATACGGGAATATTCTGCCAGAACATCAAATCAGACCTGTATATTCTTCTTGCACATCACAACTTACGTGTATATTCTGCCAGCACATCACAACAGACGTGTATACTTTGCCAGCACTTCGCAACAGACGTGAATATTCTGTAAGCACATCACAACGGACGTGTAACTTCTACCATCACATCAACACTGACATGAATTTTCTGTCAACACATCACAACAGACGTTAATTCGGCCAGCACATCACAATAAACCTGAATATTCTGCCAACACATTACAACAGACATGAGTATTGTACTAGCACATAAGAACAGACCTGTGTATTCTGCCTGCACACCACAACAGACTTGAATATTCTGCCTGCACATTACAACAGGCGTGTATATTCTGCCAGCACATCACAACAGACGTGTATATTTTACCAGCACATCACAACAGACGTGTATTTTCTGTCAGCACCCGACAACAGACTGTATATTCTGCCAGCACATCACAACAGTCGTGCATATTCTGCCAACGCTCTGCAATAGACGTGTATATTCTACCAACACATCACAACAGACGTGTATTTTCTGCCAGCACATCACAACAGACGTGTATATTCTGCCAGCACATCACAACAGACGTGTATATTCCACCAGCACATCATAACAGACATTCAACAACAGCCGTAAAAACGAGCAAAGAAAAGTGCTCAGCGTAGAGGGATAGATCTTATCTCTGTTTTCAGGTTGCGTCCAAAACATCGGCAGCTGTTTGTCCAGTGCGAGAGATGCCGTGTTTGGGAAATCACTGCCCAAACATCATTGAAATTTGCATCTAAGTGCTGACAGCGGTACATGTAGGGCAAGTCCTCTGGCACGCTTGGCAGGTGAGATTTAGTATTAATGAGAGATTTCCTTATTAATGAGAGAGAGTGCCTTGTTAATGAGAGATTACCTTGTTAATGAGAGAGTACCTTGTACAATAGAGTACCTTGTTAATGAAAGATTCCCTTGTTAATGAGAGATTATCTTGTTCATGAGAGAGTACCTTGTTGAAGAGAGAGTACCTTTTTAATGAAAAATTCCCTTGTTAATGAAAGATTACCTTATTAATGAGAGATTACCTTGTTAATGTGAGATTACCTTATCAATGAGAGATTACCTTGTTAATGAGAGATTACCTTATTAATGGAGATTACCTGGTTAATGAGAGATTACCTAATTAATGAGAGATTATCTGGTTAATGAGAGATTACCTTGTTATTGAGAGGTACCTTGTTAATAAGAGAGAACCTCGTTAATGAGAGAACACATTGTTAATAAGAGATTACCTTGTTAATGAGAGATTACCTTGTTAATGAGAGTACCTTGTTAATGAGAGAGTACCTTGTTAATGAGAGAGTACCTTGTTAATGAGAGATTACCTTGTTAATGAGAGAGTACCTTGTTAATGAGAGATTACCTTGTTAATGAGAGATTACCTTGTTAATGAGAGATTACCTTGTTAATGAGAGAGTACCTTGTTAATGAGAGATTACCTTGTTAATGAGAGAGTACCTTGTTAATGAGAGAGTACCTTGTTAATGAGAGATTACCTTGTTAATGAGAGAGTACCTTGTTAATGAGAGATTACCTTGTTAATGAGAGTACCTTGTTAATGAGAGAGTACCTTGTTAATGAGAGAGTACCTTGTTAATGAGAGATTACCTTGTTAATGAGAGAGTACTTTGTTAATAAGAGTATGTTGTTAATGAGAGAGTACCCTGTTATTACTATTACTACTAATCTTCTATATAAATAAAAATGTAAATGTTCGTTTGTTCATACTCGCTAATCTCCGAAAGTTCTTCACCGATTGCTTTGAAAATTTCACACAACGTTCCATTCGCATCCGAGCAGGTTTTTATATACATACTATATAGATGTCACGTCTGTGACGGTAAAAAAACATGCTTTTTTTGAAAAACTGTGTTTTTCGTGTGTTTTTCATGTGAGGGAAATCTTCAAAACTTCTATACCGATTGCCTAGAAATTTTGACACAACGTTGCATTCCAATAGGCGCGTCTTTTTTATATACCTGCTATATAGATGCCACCCCCCCCCCCCCCCCCCCTCTGACAGGTAAAAACATGCGTTTTTGAAAAACAGCGCCATCTGTTGCACATAATAGCAACATGCACGCTATACTAAATATGTCACGAATTCCATTTCAATGTTTCCCATTGCATTGATAAATTTTATTTTCATAGTTTTCGATATATTTTATTTTTATTGAATTATTTTGTGTGATATTGTGTTGGAATTGAGCTGTGTTGTTTACTATACCGATCATTTCGTAAGTATAAGTATAGATGCAACACCTGTGACAGGTAAAACTATGTTGTGCTTGAAAAACAGCGCCATCTGTTGCATGTAAGAGCAACACACTTGCTATACTAAATATGTTACAATTCCATTTCAATGTTTGGGATTGCATTGATAAATTTAATTTTAATAGATTTTGATTTATTTTCCATTTGATTTAATCATTTTTGGGTGAATTGCATTGGAATTGAGCTGTGTTGTTTACCATACTGTTCATTTCGTGAGTACAGTTTATTTTTTTATTTTTTCATATTTTTATTTCATTTTTTAACTGTTTTTTTTTATATTTAAGTGATGGGAACGTCAGATCACTTGATGTTCCCAATTTTCTGATGAGAACATCAGACCATTTGGGAAGGCATCGGACATGGGAATGGGGAAATGAGTGGAGGGAAATGAGAGATGGTAAGGATGACGAGGAGACAAGGGAATGGGGTAATAAAGGGGAAGGACGAGGGGACGGGGGAGTTTGGGAGATTGGGGAGGACAAAGAGACAGGGGATTGGAGCATGGTGGGAAAGAAGAGTGGATGGTGGAGTGGGGAATGGTGGGGAGGCTGAGGAGACGGGTGAGGAGGGGGGGGGGGGGGAATGGTGGGGAGGACGAGGGGATGGTGGAGTGGGGAATGGTGGGGAGGCTGAGGAGACGGGTGAGGAGGGGGGGGGGGGAATGGTGGGGTGGACGAGGGGACAGGGAAGGTTGCTGTGGCCGGGTACTGCTAGTAATATTAATATTACAAATAACATTTTAAATAGTAGTAGTAATAGTATGATTATTATTAATGTAATAGTTGAAGCGGTTTTTATTATAATTAGGTTTATGTTTAACGATAATTTGGCAGTCGATGGAACTGTCAACCGTGGTTCTTACCCCTCAAATATCTACCCAAATTTGACCCCAGGTATCTATTTACTGCTAGGTAACAGGGGCATCAGGGTGAAAGAAACATTTTGCCGATTTGTACCCGCCTCCACCGGGGATCGAACCTTGAACCTCAGGACTACGAATCCGATGCGCTGTCCATCCAGCTGTCAGGCGACCCGGGGTCCTGAGAAGCATAACACACTATTTTTTCATTAAATGCGAAATGAGAAGATCGTTTAGACAGACAACTTCAACACTAACTAATTTTAATAGAAAATATACTTACCCCTTTTATATATATTTACTTCGTAGACTATCGTAGACTAAATTTTACTTCGTAGACTTTTTACGTTTATTTACGTAAACACATTGTATATGAAAATAGATTGCACTAATAACTGGCATGCCACACCTTGCAGATATGTGCAAAGAGTTTGGAATAGTTTGGTGGAGTTTGGAATTGGAACCGGTCGGCCTAGCGAACAGCACGCTGGGCTTGTGATCCTGTAGTCCCGGGTTCGATCCCGGGTGCCGGCGAGAAACAATAGGTAGAGTTTCTTTCACCCTATACCCCTGTTACCTAGCAGTAAAAAAGGTACCTGGGTGTTAGTCAGCTGACACGGGCTGCTTCCTGGGGGTGGAGGCCTTTTCGAGGAGGCCTGGTGGAGGACCTGGCCGCGGGGACACTAAAAAGCCCCGAAATCATTTCAAGATAGCCTCAAGATATAGTTGTTAGGTTGAGTATAACTTAGCAAAACTGCATGTTTCTATGTATTAATTCAAACTGAATAACACAACCAGAAGGCTGGTATACGTCAGCATGACGAAGCCACACATCAGAAAATAGAGAAACGACGATGGTTCGGTCTGTCCTGGACCATTATCAAGTCGTCGCTTTATTAAGTCGTCTAATAAATGAGAGGACGGTACAGGCAAATAAATAAGATAAGAGAGTAAGGAAAGAGGTGAGTAGTAGATAGAAGAATAGTAAGAATAGGATGAGTGAAAGAATTCATCCTATTCTTACACTCAGAATAATATAAGAATGGGAAGAGTTCATCAGAAGGCGACTGAAGGCATTCTTCATCTCCCGCTCTCTACTGGCGTTTTCCTGCAACTCATCAGACTCCGCGTTGACTCATCAGTCGGTGTTCCTCTCTCTCGCCTGTTCTTGCTATTCTCTATATGGAATACTTTGAAACAGTTCTTCTTCCCACTATTGATACTCGTGCCTCTCTCTGGCTTCGCTGTCTTCATGACAATTTAGCTCTATGGCCTCATGGCCCTTGTCTTTTCCAGCCTTTCATCTTCTCTCTTCACAATCTGGCTCCTATCAATTTCAAAGTAGAATGGAAATCTAATTTCCTCCATCCGTTTTTTGACGTTCACGTTGACAGCTTTGTTTCCGATTTCTCTTTCTCTGTCTACCTCAAACCCTCGCACTGTTAAGAAAAGTGTTCTTGTTAAGAGTTGTGGTTTGCTGGTCAGAAGGAAGGAATGCAGTACGCAACACTTGTGGTCTTTTCTTCTTTTATAAATAAAATATAA
The DNA here is from genome assembly GCF_040958095.1 of Procambarus clarkii. NCBI lineage: Eukaryota > Metazoa > Arthropoda > Malacostraca > Decapoda > Cambaridae > Procambarus > Procambarus clarkii. The sequence goes on from NC_091185.1 coordinate 22,408,726, forward strand.
TATATACTGGACCACGTAACTAGCTATCGTGAGTGTGTGCGGGGCAAGGGCTCACAAGTTCAAGTTCAAGTATGTTTATTGAGACAAGAAAAAATGCATCTCAAAGGGATAGAGTAGCTTAAACTATTTCTACCCCCCTCTACTTCAAGTCCCTCAAGGGGCGCACAAATTCAGTGAGTACAAATACATAAATCACAGTACAAGAATCCCATTTAACATTGCAGGTTAATGTAGTAAGCACAGCATATAAGTGTTAGACTCTTGGAGCTGGAGGGCTCACGCTGATATGGTGCTCACGTCTTGGTGCTCACCGCATCAAGGCGTCTGTTGTGACCACGCATACACCAGTATGAACATACTGAGGCTGGTGTATGATAGTGCTCAAACTATATAGTTATATCTTGGCTGATTAACCTAGTATCACAAATATTGTAATTATTATCTAATCTTCTTTGACAGCATATTGTTATTAATTTGTGTATTGTCAGTATAAAGAGTATAGCAGTAGCCTAATGTCATGTTAGCTTTTAAAACATCCTTGTATGCTTATTGTATGTAATGCTACATAAATGCTGTATAGGTAACGTTATGTGGACCATGATGGAGAATGTATACATTTAGGTTCCAGATGTATTACTCACATGTATACTGTGTAATTTCTGAAGGCGGCACTACTCCTTGACCATCCCAGGTGAGCGCATCTGTGGCGTTCCGGTCCAAGATTTGTGATCTTATTTGTGTAGTGTGACTGCTAGATTAATTGTCATGTAACAACATGTTTACCATGGATCATGTGCTACTGTTGTGCATCATTTATACCAGGTGGTAGGTGCTGTTATGTAACTTAATGAGGGGATTTATTCTGAGGAACTTAAGTAACGCCATTGTTGCTGTATATGATATTGTTTCCTCATACCTCATATGTTATTGGTTGAGACACCACCACCCTTTATTGGTATTAGCAGCATGTAGGTGCTAGTGTCCCACTGCGCCAGGATAGAGCGTGGTGTCATCAAGTGCTGATTGTATGCAGTTTCCAGACCGGTTGTTGATCATGCATAGTTATTGAGAAGCTGGATAAAATAATTGTGTGTGAGTTAGTAGATGGTTATTCTTTTAATGTTATGTGGATATATCATCATCGGCGTCTCCGACGATCTGCTCGATGAACTTCATGTTTGTGTACAATATCATATGGTGCTCACGTCTTGGTGCTCACCGTATCAAGGCGTCGGTTATAGATTTATTTAAGGCCATTATAGATTATCCATAATGGC
>NC_091185.1:22410502-22488002 GCF_040958095.1 Procambarus clarkii
AGTAACCCCGGAGGAGACTGTGGTAGTAACCCCGGAGGAGACTGTGGTAGTAACCCCGGAGGAGACTGTGGTAGTAACCTCGGAGGAGACTGTGGTAGTAACCCCGGAGGAGACTGTGGTAGTAACCCCGGAGGAGACTGTGGTAGTAACCCCGGAGGAGACTGTGGTAGTAACCCCGGAGGAGACTGTGGTAGTAACCCCGGAGGAGACTGTGGTAGTAACCCCGGAGGAGACTGTGGTAGTAACCCCGGAGGAGACTGTGGTAGTAACCCGGAGGAGACTGTGGTAGTAACCCCGGAGGAGACTGTGGTAGTAACCCCGGAGGAGACTGTGGTAGTAACCCCGGAGGAGACTGTGGTAGTAACCCCGGAGGAGACTGTGGTAGTAACCCCGGAGGAGACTGTGGTAGTAACCCCGGAGGAGACTGTGGTAGTAACCCCGGAGGAGACTGTGGTAGTAACCCGGAGGAGACTGTGGTAGTAACCCCGGAGGAGACTGTGGTAGTAACCCTCGGAGGAGACTGTGGTAGTAACCCCGGAGGAATCTGTGGTAGTAACCCCGGAGGAGACTGTAGGTAGTAACCCCGGAGGAGACTCGTGGTAGTAACCGGAGGAGACTGTAGGTAGTAACCCCGGAGGAGACTGTGGTAGTAACCCCGGAGGAGACTGTGGTAGTAACCCCGGAGGAGACTTGTGGTAGTAACCCCGGAGGAGACTGTGGTAGTAACCCCGGAGGAGACTGTGGTTAGTAACCCGGAGGAGACTGTGGTAGTAACCCCGGAGGAGACTGTGGTAGTAACCCGGAGGGAGAATCTGTGGGTAGTAACCCCGGAGGAGACTGTGGTAGTAACCCGGAGGAGACTGTGGTAGTAAACCCCGGAGGAGACTGTGGTAGTAACCCCGGAGGAGACTGTGGTAGTAACCCCGGAGGAGACTGTGGTAGTAACCTCGGAGGAGACTGTGGTAGTAACCCGGAGGAGACTGTGGTAGTAACCCCGGAGGAGACTGTGGTAGTAACCCCGGAGGAGACTGTGGTAGTAACCCCGGAGGAGACTGGTGGTAGTAACCTCGGAGGAGACTGTGGTAGTAACCCCCGGAGGAATCTGTGGTAGTAACCCCGGAGGAGACTGTGGTAGTAACCCCGGAGGAGACTGTGGTAGTAACCTCGGAGGAGGACTGTGGTAGTACCCCGGAGGAGACTGTGGTAGTAACCCCGGAGGAGACTGTGGTAGTAACCCCGGAAGAGACTGTGGTAGTAACCCCAGAGGAGACTGTGGTAGTAACCCTCGGAGGAGACTGTGTTAGTACCTCGTAGGAGACTGTGGTAGTAACCCCGGAGGAGACTGTGGTAGTAACCCCGGAGGAGACTGTGGTAGTAACCCCGGAGGAGACTGTGGTAGTAACCCCGGAGAAATCTGTGGAAGTAACCCCGGAGGAGACTGTGGTAGTAACCTCGGAGGAGACTGTGGTAGTAACCCCGGAGGAGACTGTGGTAGTAACCCCGGAGGAGACTGTGGTAGTAACCCCGGAGGAGACTGTGGTAGTAACCCCGGAGGAGACTGTGGTAGTAACCCCGGAGGAGACTGTGGTAGTAACCCCGGAGGAGACTGTGGTAGTACCCCGGAGAGACTGTGGTAGTAACCCTCGGGGAGACTGTGGTAGAAGACCCCGGAGGAGAATCTGTGGTAGTAACCCCCGGAGGAGACTGTGGTAGTAACCCCGGAGGAGACTGTGGTAGTAACCCCGGAGGAGACTGTGGTAGTAACCCCGGAGGAGACTGTGGTAGTAACCCCGGAGGAGACTGTGGTAGTAACCCCGGAGGAGACTGTGGTAGTAACCCCGGAGGAGACTGTGGTAGTAACCCCGGAGGAGAACTGTGGTAGTAACCCCGGAGGAGACTGTGGTAGTAACCTCGGAGGAGACTGTGGTAGTAACCCCGGAGGAGATCTGTGGTAGTAACCCCGGAGGAGACTGTGGTAGTAACCCCGGAGGAGACTGTGGTAGTAACCCCGGAGGAGACTGTGGTAGTAACCCCGGAGGAGACTGTGGTAGTAACCCCGGAGGAGACTGTGGTAGTAACCTCGGAGGAGACTGTGGTAGTAACCCCGGAGGAGACTGTGGTAGTAACCCCGGAGGAGACTGTGGTAGTAACCCCGGAGGAGACTGTGGTAGTAACCCCGGAGGAGACTGTGGTAGTAACCCCGGAGGAGACTGTGGTAGTAACCCCGGAGGAGACTGTGGTAGTAACCTCGGAGGAGGACTGGTAGTAACCCCGGAGGAGACTGTGGTAGTAACCTCGGAGGAGACTGGTAGTAACCCCGGAGGAGACTGTGGTAGTAACCCCGGAGGAGACTGTGGTAGTAACCCCGGAGGAGACTGTGGTAGTAACCTAGGAGGAGACTGTGGTAGTAACCCCGGAGGAGACTGTGGTAGTAACCTCGGAGGAGACTGTGGTAGTAACCTCGGAGGAGGACTGGTAGTAACCCCGGAGGAGACTGTGGTAGTAACCTCGGAGGAGACTGTGGTAGTAACCCCAGAGGAGACTGTGGTAGTAACCCCGGAGGAGACTGTGGTAGTAACCTCGGAGGAGGCTGTGGTAGTAACCCCGGAGGAGACTGTGGTAGTAACCCCGGAGGAGACTGTGGTAGTAACCCCGGAGGAGACTGTGGTAGTAACCCCGGAGGAGACTGTGGTAGTAACCCCGGAGGAGACTGTGGTAGTAACCCCGGAGGAGACTGTGGTAGTAACCCCGGAGGAGACTGTGGTAGTAACCCCGGAGGAGACTGTGGTAGTAACCCCGGAGGAGACTGTGGTAGTAACCCCGGAGGAGACTGTGGTAGTAACCCCGGAGGAGACTGTGGTAGTAACCTCGGAGGAGACTGTGGTAGTAACCCCGGAGGAGGTTGTGGTAGTAACCCCGGAGGAGACTGTGGTAGTAACCTCGGAGGAGACTGTGGTAGTAACCCCGGGGGAGACTGTGGTAGTAACCCCGGAGGAGACTGTGGTAGTAACCCCGGAGGAGACTGTGGTAGTAACCCCGGAGGAGACTGTGGTAGTAACCCCGGAGGAGGTTGTGGTAGTAACCTCGGAGGAGACTGTGGTAGTAACCTCGGAGGAGACTGTGGTAGTAACCCCGGGGGAGACTGTGGTAGTAACCCCGGAGGAGACTGTGGTAGTAACTCCGGAGGAGACTGTGGTAGTAACCCCGGAGGAGACTGTGGTAGTAACCCCGGAGGAGACTGTGGTAGTAACCTCGGAGGAGACTGTGGTAGTAACCCCGGAGGAGACTGTGGTAGTAACCCCGGAGGAGACTGTGGTAGTAACCCCGGAGGAGACTGTGGTAGTAACCCCGGAGGAGACTGTGGTAGTAACCCCGGAGGAGACTGTGGTAGTAACCCCGGAGGAGACTGTGGTAGTAACCCCGGAGGAGACTGTGGTAGTAACCCCGGAGGAGACTGTGGTAGTAACCCCGGGGGAGACTGTGGTAGTAACCCCGGAGGAGACTGTGGTAGTAACCCCGGAGGAGACTGTGGTAGTAACCCCGGGGGAGACTGTGGTAGTAACCCCGGAGGAGACTGTGGTAGTAACCCCGGACGTCTCATGCCAACACAAACCTTCACATAAAAAAAACACTAAACAATAAATATAAACCGCAAATGGTCATACGCAGACACGTTAGAAAACAACAACATGAATGAGAGATGCCCAGAAGGAACATGTGACCTCGAGGGAAGCGGCGAGTGAAGTTCCCTCCTGACACAGAACGCTCGCCCCAGCCAGAGTGGTGTGCGGCGGCGAGTGAAGTTCCCTCCTGACACAGAACGCCCGCCCCAACCAGAGTGGTGTGCGGCGGCGAGTGAAGTTCCCTCCTGACACAGAACGCTCGCCCCAGCCAGAGTGGTGTGCGGAGGCGAGTGAAGTTCCCTCCTGACACAGAACGCCCGCCCCAACCAGAGTGGTGTGCGGCGGCGAGTGAAGGTCTCTCCTGACACAGAACGCTCGCCCCAACCAGAGTGGTGTGCGGCGGCGAGTGAAGGTCTCTCCTGACACAGAACGCTCGCCCCAACCAGAGTGGTGTGCGGCGGCGAGTGAAGGTCTCTCCTGACACAGAACGCCCGCCCCAACCAGAGTGGTGTGCGGCGGCGAGTGAAGGTCTCTCCTGACACAGAACGCTCGCCCCAGCCAGAGTGGTGTGCGGCGGCGAGTGAAGTTCCCTCCTGACACAGAACGCTCGCCCCAGCCAGAGTGGTGTGCGGCGGCGAGTGAAGTTCCCTCCTGACACAGAACGCTCGCCCCAACCAGAGTGGTGTGCGGCGGCGAGTGAAGGTCTCTCCTGACACAGAACGCTCGCCCCAACCAGAGTGGTGTGCCTGGCAAGCATCGCCGTGGGAAGACCAGTCGCAGGAGAGGCTTCCCAATATGGCCGCAAAGGCAGCCACAGTGTGCCACTGGTCATGCACTGTAGGCTGACTCCCAGTGCTCCTTGATATTGCTGATGTGAACCTGCAGTGTAAACATTTAATGTGAACCTGGTGTATGAACTTGGAGTGTGAACCTGGGATGTGAACCTGAAATGTGAACCTGGAGTATGAACCTAGAGTGTGAACCTGCAGTGTGAACCTTGAGAGTGAACCTGCAGTGTGAACCTGGAGTGTGATCCTGGAGTGTGAACCTGGGGCGTGAACCTGGAAAGTGAGTCTGGTGTGTGAACCTGGAGTGTGAACCTGGAGTGTGAACTTGGGGTGTGAACCTGGAGTGTGAACCTGGAGTGTGAACCTGGGGTGTGAACCTGGGGTGTGAACCTGGAGTGTGACCTGGATTGTGAACCTGGAGGGTGAACCTGGGGTGTGAACCTGGAGTGTGAACCTGGAGTTCACACACCAGGTTCTCACCTGGAGTGAGAACTTGGTGTGTGAAGCTGGTGTGTGAACCTGGAGTGTGAACCTGGAGTGTGAACCTCGAGCGTGAACCTGGAATGTGAACCTTGATTATGAACTTGGATTGTGAATCTGGAGTATGAACCTAGGGTGTGAACCTGGGGTGTGAACCTGAAGTTTGAACCTGGAGTGTGAACTTGGAGTGCAAACCTGTAGTGTGAACGTGGAGTGTGAACTTGAAGTGCAAACCTGGAGTGTGAACCTGGAGTGTGAACCTGGGGTGTGAACCTGGAGTGTGAACCTAGAGTGTGAACCTGGAGTGTGAACCTGGAGTGTGAACCTAGAGTGTGAACTTGAAGTGCAAACCTGGAGTGTGAACCTGGAGTGTGAATCTGGTGTGTGAACTTGGAGTGAAAACCTGGAGTGTGAACCTGGAGTGTGAACCTGGGGTGTGAACCTGGAGTGTGAGCCTGCAGTGACACATGTCGACACATGTGACGTAGTACGTATTCACACCTGTCATGTTGTTGGTGTCAACACCTATCATGTCTTAGTCAACATCTGTCATGTCTTAGTCAACATCTGTCATGCTCTATTTCTCAACACATATAACGTCGGCTGTGTCAACAACAATCACATTGTGTCAACAACTATCACGTTGCCTGTGTCAACAACTATCACGTTGCCTGTGTCAACAACTATCACGTTGCCTGTGTCAACAACTATCACGTTGCCTGTGTCAACAACTACCACGTTGCCTGTGTCAACAACTATCACGTTGCCAGTGTCAACAACTATCACGTTGCCTGTGTCAACAACTATCACGTTGCCTGTGTCAACAACTATCACGTTGCCTGTGTCAACAACTATCACGTTGCCTGTGTCAACAACTACCACGTTGCCTGTGTCAACAACTATCACGTTGCCTGTGTCAACAACTACCACGTTGCCTGTGTCAACAACTATCACGTTGCCTGTGTAAACAACTACCATGTTTCCTGTGTCAACAACTACCACTATGTTATATTTGTATTACACATAGTGCAATAGGCATAATAATGTCGTGTGCAACAAACCCGTTCTTTCGTGTAAAACACTGTTCATTGTGCAAAATTATAATAATTTCCATAAATGTAACACCGTGAATCGACCTATTATGATGTTGTGGATTTTCTATGTTGCCTGAGGCCCTCCAGGTCTGATGCTGAGGCCCTCCAGTCTGGTGTTGAGAGAGGCTGTGGTGTCTCTAGGATGCCTGAGGCCCTCCAGGTCTGATGCTGAGGCCCTCCAGTCTGGTGTTGAGAGAGGCTGTGGTGTCTCTAGGATGCCTGAGGCCCTCCAGATCTGATGCTGAGGCCCTCCAGTCAGGTGTTGAGAGAGGCTGTGGTGTCTCTTTGATGCTTGAGGCACTCCAGGTCTGATGCTGAGGCCCCTCTAGTCTGGTGTTGAGAAAGGCTGTGGTGTCTCTAGGATGCCTGAGGCACTCCAGGTCTGATGCTGAGGCCCTCCAGTCTGGTGTTGCGAGAGGCTGTGGTGTCTCTTTGATGCTTGAGGCCCTCCAGGTCTGATGCTGAGGCCCTCCAGTCTGGTGTTAAGAGGTTGTGGTGTCTCTAGGTTGCCCGAGGTCCTCCAATTGTGGAGATGAGAGACAGGTCTTGGACTCTCTTCAGACCTCAGGAATAAAGAGAAAACTTCAATACATGTTTGAGGATAGTTTTCCTTTTCACTTTGATTAAAACTCTGACTTTAATTTTATTTAATTAACAATTTGTGGTGACTATTGAACTTAACCAATATTCCTAAAACAAAATTAAGGGACTCTATATCCTGAACGAAATTAACATCAGTCAAGTCAAAATTATACTTATATTTACAGATTAAAAAATCAATTAATTTGTTCATGACTCTGCTTGACATGTGAGAATTTAAAATATGGAAACTATGTTAAATATTCATATCTCGCAATAGGCAAAGGCTTTCACTTACCTATAATTTCATAGTGATAATAAAACTAGAAATTTACGTATTTGCCTATAACCCAATTATATTATTTTAATAACTGGAAAGGCAAAGTAAAAGTGAATAACTATGGAAAAGTATCCTATGATGATCTAGACTTAATTTTGATATTTATATTATTGATCACAATAATATCGCTCACTCTTATTCAGTAATATTAGCTCGATTTATGTAAGATCTTGCCAATTACTGAGATTTATAAGCAGAACTTAATCATTTTCGTTTTCTATAGTGATAACCATCAATCAACACTAGTTGCGTTGTGATGCCATGTAACCAAAAACACCTATTAATGAAGTCGAAGGAGAGTCCTAATACATGTATAAGTGTATTGAACTAAATTTCGGATGAAACTTCATCTTTCATCAGTGTGTTGTAAACAATGCTCTGGCAGAACATTGTTTACATCACGTTGAGCAAGATGAGGGTACAGTTCAAGTTCCAAGGACCATAGGGCTGGTAAGCATGGGATGAAAGGCAGGGGTGGGATACAGAACACTTGAGCAGAGAACAGGATTTATGTGGGAGGCGGGATACAGCTCGGTGGCCCAACCATCTTGGATAATATTTACAGCTGATTCTGTAGAACGATGGAATGATGGGGTTCACATGGTTTCTCACAGAAGGCCTGACTGGTATCACTAGCGGAATGTGTATTGGTGGTGAGGAAAATGGCGAGTCGGAAACATTGATTGAGTCGTCGAAGTCCGCCGAGTCGGAAACATTGATTGAGTCATCTGAGTGCGCCGAGTCGTCTCGTTACAGCTGAGGGTTCTTCAGCTTTCTAGGGCATCCGTTATCGGAACTCTGACTGATTCGACAGCTTCATCTTATTACGGGCACTGCGTCCAGCGAGGCTAAGTACCCTGAAATATATTGTTGTTGCCATGACTTGTATATTTATGAAGGGTGCCTTGTTGTTACGCAGCAGGAAAACCAGAATAACTCCCGTGAGTGTAATTACTATACCCAATCAGCTCTAATTTCATGAGTATGTGTGTATATATACACTCTTAGGTAGAAATTACCTGATAATAATATTTCAGCGTGGAGCTAGCAACAAAGGAAGCATACTGAGGAATCACGTGTCACCCAAGATAACAGGCATTGACAGGATTAGACAGTGTTACAGAGCTGGCGGATGTATTCTCCGTTCAACTTTGGCAGCTCAGCCTCCAAATGTTTAAATTTAGTAGTTAGCATACTAGAAGTACTCCCTGAGGTGAATCTTGACCCTATGCAAGAGAGTGCAGGTAGGCCTTGGACCATAGAAGCTTGGGTCGGCAGCAAAGTTCCTGTATAACCCCCTCTACGGGTTGCAGTGGTTTACGATGTCTCTTTGAGTGGCTCGAACAATACTCATTTCTTAAGGAGGCCCCTCCATCTTCTCCTGAGTATGATCAGAATGAAAGAGGGGCTGACCTCCTAATGCAATGTGTCTTGCCGACTATCTCACGATTGGTATCTGTGGTCTATGAGAGCGGACACGTCCAATGCCTAGGTGGTGAGTGAGCAGAAGGTTATGATGTAATGGCCACAACCAGTGATACCTTGGATGAAGGTATCATTCAAAATTTGGTCTTAATAAGTTACATATGTATTGGCTCTTTCTTTAACCTTTATTCAATCACTACAGCATTATAATAAGAGTCTCCACATCTGTTAACATTATTCACAATCTATGCACATGATTACAACATTTTCATACGTCAATTTAATGGAACTTGATATACTCAAAACTCATCGAGAATTGTTGGTATTTTTATAGACTGCTAAATATTGCAATAGGCTACAATATTATACAGTTTAAATTGTTCACTGCAAATAATGACGTCTGTATCTTTTTTTCCAGAATGTTTAGAAGACTCAGCCAAGCTGTAGATGAAATCTAATGCCAAACATCTTGCAAATTCGATTACCAACATTTGAGATGCTATATCACTAACTAGCAAACCAATCATGAAAATAAACAGCAAACCAATCATGAAAATAAACAGCTAACCAATCATGAAAATAAACAGAGCAGTGACATTAGATACTACCCTAATTAATGTACTGTAATGGGTGGTTGTCACTGATAATCTAATGACCTAAGTTCGAATAGCTTACTGAGGAGAATATCTTAGTGAAGCGAATATCTTGCTGAGGAGAATATCTTACTGAGGAGAATATCTTAATGAGGAAAGTATCTTACTAAGGAGCAGGACCAGTTCCAACTTTGGTTTAGAGTGGTTGTACCTCCAAAGCCCGTGAACAAATTGGCTTGTACAACTCGTTTCAGTTCACACATTGTAAGTGACAAATTTAAATCTCAGTGCATACCTTATTAATAAAATTAATAATTACGCACCAGCAACAACAACTTTGTGACGCCATACTCTAATTTGCCAGCCAACAACTTGCAAGAAGTTACATCACACACCAATTTATCAACCAGCGACACTGAAAGGAGGAACGTCACGAAACAGCTACAAAATCTACTAACAGACGACAAGTCGCAAATCAAAGACCCCGTTAAGAAGCCGGAAAGGTGTAATTCATCAACAGACAGGGTGGCGGAGAGTATGATCGGGGTTGGGGGTTGCCGTGGGGCGCCCCTGGGGTTCGGAGCCTTAGGCGCTGGTACCGTCAGGATCTTGGTGGGGGCCCTCGTCGCCTTCGTACTCGTCATCGTCGTCAGCCTCATCGGGTTCTGGCAGGCAGGTTAGTGCTCAACACTCTCATGAGTTGCTAATCTAGGTGAGTACTCACTGCTTCCCTCCTGCCCCCTTATTTTTATTCTCTCTTTTTGTAACAAAGACCAAGGCTCATTATGAACTGTGTTCTTAAAAAAAATTGCAAGATTAGTATTGAAACCTGACCATAGAATCTCATATATATATGATGAGCTTATTATTTACATATATTAGGGATAAGCTAATTTTAACATTAAGTAACTATTATGTTTGAAAAAATGGAATCAAAAGCCAACTGTGTATCAATTATCATGTGATGAATTAGCAGGTCGGGTGTGGAGGTGACGGTGATGCGACTAGTACAAGGCTTGTTTGGTGCCCTGCTCGTGCAAGGTGGTGTGTTCCATGTTGGGGTCTATTAGGACTCCTTTAAAGAGAGTTGATTCGGGTGGTTTGGAGTTCTCCACGCCGGTAGATCATACATTGGTCGGTACTGCGTTGGTGGAGGTGCTTCACGTCAGGTTACCCGAATTGGTGGTTACCTTACCTACCTTGAGGTGCTTCCGGGGCTTAGCGTCCCCGCGGCCCGGTCGTCGACCAGGCCTCCTGGTTGCCGGACTGATCAACCAGGCTGTTGGACGCGGCTGCTCGCAGCCTGACGTATGAGTCACAGCCTGGTTGATCAGGTATCCTTTGAAGGTGCTTATCCAGTTCTCTCTTGAACACTGTGAGGGGTCGGATACATACGGTGGGCATACAGCTCGTTCAAGATTGTCGTGTACTAATTAAGTTCGTGAAGCAAGATGTGTTCCAGAAATTACTAGCTCGTTGTGAGGGGGCCAGTACTTACCTCAGTCTGCAAGGGAGCGAATTATCAATGGAAAGTGCCAAGCCATTAGACTATTTTAGCACTTGGAAGGGGTCAAGATAAGGATTTGGGATGGGACGAAAGGAAACGAATGGTGCCCAACCATTAGGACGGTCGGGGATTGAACGCCGACCTGCATGAAGCGAGATCGTCGCTCAACTGTCCAGCCCAAGTGATTGGACAGCCTACAAGGGAGTGCACGGTTCTGGTGGTCAACTTGAGTGTGCCATTGAGAAACGTGGCAGTGCATGGTGTTCCGTTCGAGATGTCCGATAGGCTGCTGACCTGGCTGTTTGGGCAGTATGGTAAGGTGCTCAGCGTTTGGTGGAATAAGGTATACCCTGGATATTGTAAGGGGATGCTTGCTGGTACCCAGACGCAAACGCTGTCCCTCGAACGGAGTATTCCGTCATCAATTTTCCTGTTGGGGTTTACTCTCGGTTGTCAATATGCTGGCCAGCCCCGTACCTATTACAGATGTGGACTGACGACTCACTTGGCAATAGCGTGCGCAGTTAGTGCCACTGACCACATCTTCAGTGAATGTGACTTTCCGCCGCTCACAACTCGGGACGTTCCAGTGGAGGTGTTAGCTAGGGATGTTGTACTGCCCCCATAGTATGTGCCTGTGCCCCGGTGGCCAGCGAGGAGGCAGAGGTGACGCCTACAGGAAACGTCGAGTCTGGCTCCGCTTGTGCTGGAGCAGAAGAGGCAGAGGAAAGCTTCTCGGTTGTGTTCCTGTGATTATGAGGACATTGTTGAACAGTTGAAGGATGATCTTGATGTGGGGGCTAAGGATGTGGTGGACATGCAGGGATGGGGGGACGTTGCTCCATGTCGCTCAACATATGATCCTGTTTATCCAAAACGTATTTTGTTGGGAAAGTCTCCTCCGAGTGACCTCTCCGGTGGTGGTGATTTCACTTGTCATCCCGCGACAATTATCAGCAGTATGCTCCTTGCGACTGCACCACCTGTGATTAACCATCCATTTGACAGTTGAGCCACGTGTTAAGTCCGCTGCTGAGGTGAGTTTTAAAATGCCTGTCTGTCATGTTGATTACACTGATGTCGGTGGAGTCTGAAGGTGCTGGTTAGGGTGGCGACACCTGCATTCAGCCCAAATAGTAGGTCAGTCCTGGCCATTAGAGCTTCAACTTAGCTCTTGTACAGGTACAGTACTTGTCTAGTTGTTTTTGTGGGAGATGAGCAATGTCTCTTGGGTCCCACCTCTCAACTCTCAATCGGCTGATGTGCAGGTTCTTGAGTCTAATGAGGTTCGTCATATCTACACTTGAAACTGTGTATGGAGTGAACCTCCACCACATCACAGCCTAATTAAGTGATAAGGCCACTAAATGTGGTGACAAGGGTTGCCACTTGTCACCACAACACTTGCTACAACACTTGCCACTGTGGTGGCAAGTGTTGTATTTGAGCTGTCTGTGGTGGAAAGTGTTGTATTCGGGATGTCTGTGGTGGCAAGTGTTGTATTCAGGGTGTCTGACATTGCAAGTGTTGTATTCGGGCTGACTTGTGGCAGGTTTTGTATTAGAGCTCTCTGTGGTGGCAAGTGTTGTATCTGAGCTGTCTGTTGTGAGAAGTATTGTATTCGGGATGTCTCTGTTGACATGTGTTATATTCGGGCGGACCGTGGTGGTAAGTGTTGTATTTAAGCAGTCTGTGGTGGCAATTGTTGTATTTCAGTTGTCTGTGGTGGCAAATGTTGTATTTGAGCTTACTGTTGTGGCAAGTGTTGTATTTGAGTTGTATGTGGTGGCAAGTGTTGTTTTCGGGCAGACTGTTGTTGCAAGTGTTGCATTCGGAGTGTCTGACTTAGAGAGTGTGTTGTATTCGGGCTGACTGTTGTGGTAAATTTTGTATTTCAGCTCTCTGTGGTAGCAAGTGTTGTATTTGAGTAGTCTGTAGTGGTACGTGTTGTATTTGAGCAGTCTGTGGTGGCAAGTGTTGTTTTTGGGCTGTCTGTGGTTGGGAAGTATTGTATTTGAGCAGTATGTAGTGGCAAGTGTTGTATTTAATCTGACTGTGGTGGTAAATGTTGTATTGGAGCTGACTATCGTGGCAAGTGTTGTATTTGAGCTGACTGTGTGTGCAAGTGTTGTATACGGGCTGTCTGACGTAGCAAGTGTTGTATTTGTGCTGTCTGTGGTGGCAAGTGTTGTATTCGGGCTGACTGTGGTGGCAAGTGTTGTATTCGGGCTGACTGTGGTGGCAAGTGTTGTATTTGACCTCTCTGTAGTGGCAAGTGTTGTATTCGGCCTGTCAATTCAATTTCTTTCTTTATTATGCACCCCATACCCATCCCGTGGGCGGTGGTGTAAAGGATTACAGAGGCACATAATCGGTTCACTAACTGAACCCTCTAGTTCGTTTAGCTAAGCAAATAACAATAATTGACGCTTTTGACAAAAATTTTAATGTTATATATACAAGTGCACATACTCATACATATATGTACATATATATACGTATTCATATATACATACACATACATATTTAATTACCCACACAAATACACACATCAGTAACATATTGTATCACAAGTGATTCAGCAAGAGGCTCATAACAGTCACTATACAAGGCCCTTTACATCTATAGTGAGTCACACAGTTACTAGTTACTCCACACCCACCCAACTGGGCGGCAGCTTTACTTTCATGTGCATGCATTACCTACAGTAAGGAAATTTTGAATACTTTGCTAAGATTTCGGGCAGCACATCAATATGAATGAAGTACTTACACATTTCTTGGACACTATTGATGGTGTCATCTCTAAATTCCGCGATTTTTTCACATTCCATTATATAATGACACAAAGTATGCGAATAGTTCTGCTGACAGAGTTTACATTTAGTCAAATCGACATCAGCAGATGTTACAAACTCCCAAAGGTTCTTGTAGCCGAGCATAAGCCTAGCAGTGGTAACATCTAGAAGTCTGCCAACCTTATTGGATGACCGATAGACGTGCGGTACTTCCTGCATAATAGAATGACGATAGATGGAGTAACTGTGTGAATTTCACTTTGCCTCAAGTCTCCGAAATTTAGTTGATGTTCAATATTGCTGTCCTCAGGCTGCCCAAAGGCAGTCCAAGTTGGTAATCAATTCACTCTTTACGAGCAAAGGTCTTGGCCAACTCATCAGTTCTATTATGCATTCGGAGACCAATATGGGAAGGAATCCACAGGAGACAGACTCTGACTCCGTCATTGATTATATCATTATATCTGCCTTTGGGAGCTGAGGGCAGTCAAAGATGACAAGGAGCCACTTACAATTAGCGTGCTGCCTATGGTGGCAAGAGTTGTATCTGAGCTGTCTGTGGTGGCAAGAGTTGTATCTGAGCTGTCTGAGGTGGCAAGAGTTGCATCTGAGCTGTCTGTGGTGGCAAGAGTTGTATCTGAGCTGTCTGTGGTGGCAAGTGTTGTATCTGAGCTGCCTATGGTGGCAAGAGTTGTATCTGAGCTGTCTGTGGTGGCAAGAGTTGTATCTGAGCTGTCTGAGGTGGCAAGAGTTGTATCTGAGCTGTCTATGGTGGCAAGAGTTGTATCTGAGCTGTCTGAGGTGGCAAGAGTTGTATCTGAGCTGTCTATGGTGGCAAGAGTTGTATCTGAGCTGTCTGAGGTGGCAAGAGTTGTATCTGAGCTGTCTGTGGTGGCAAGAGTTGTATCTGAGCTGTCTGAGGTGGCAAGAGTTGTATCTGAGCTGTCTGTGGTGGCAAGAGTTGTATCTAAGCTGTCTGAGGTGGCAAGAGTTGTATCTGAGCTGTCTGAGGTGGCAAGAGTTGTATCTGAGCTGTCTGTGGTGGCAAGAGTTGTATCTGAGCTGTCTGTGGTGGCAAGAGTTGTATCTGAGCTGTCTGTGGTGGCAAGAGTTGCATCTGAGCTGTCTATGGTGGCAAGAGTTGTATTCGGGATGTCTGTGGTGGCAAGAGTTGTATCTGAGCTGTCTGTGGTGGCAAGAGTTGTATCTGAGCTGTCTGTGGTGGCAAGAGTTGTATCTGAGCTGTCTGTGGTGGCAAGAGTTGTATCTGAGCTGTCTGTGGTGGCAAGAGTTGTATCTGAGCTGTCTGTGGTGGCAAGAGTTGTATCTGAGCTGTCTGTGGTGGCAAGAGTTGCATCTGAGCTGTCTGTGGTGGCAAGAGTTTTATTTGTGGTGTCTGTGGATTGCAAGAAGACTTCTTGCAGTCCTCTGATGTTATCGTCATCATAACATTACATCATCTGTAATTATTGATGTGTAGGAACTAACTCCTTCTGATAGGTCGTTCACTTAAATTAGAAACAGCAGCAGTCCGAGAACAGAGCCTTGTGGGACCCCACTTGTTACATTCCTCCAGCTTGTAACCTCCTCTCTGACTGTGACTCTGCGTTGTCCTTGAGGTAGTCCCTCATGAAGGTCAGTGGTTTCCTAATTATCCCACTTTGCTTCCCCGTCTTGTACACCAGACTTTCATGTGGAACAGTGTCCAATTATTTTTGTCAATCGAAGAAGGCGCAGTCATTGACCTCCTTTATTTTAGTAACTTTGTTAGAGAAGTCAACCAATATTGTAGGGCACTAGTTTTACTTTCTAAATACATGCTGCCTTTTTGTTACGTCGATCCTGTCCAGATGCTCCACCGTTCTCCATCTGATTACTTTCTCTAACACTTAACACGGAATGCATATCAGTAACATATGTCTGTGACAAAGTACTTCAGCAGACTGCTTCATTAACCATGGTGAGAATAAGTCTGGCCATGTTGATATTGTCACATAAAGTTATTTATTGTTTGTTAGCTCTTCTACAGTGACAACAAAGTCATCGATTACTTCATCTGGTAACATCCTACTTCCTCATCATACAACCATGGTCTCTCTCCTCGTTCAGTCGTTATGACTGAACCAGGACTGTTTTGATGAGTTTTCATAATACTAACTTTTTTCTGTGTGAGTTTACCCGTGTCCTCATTACCCTCACACCCTCCCCTTCCTCCCCTTACGCACACACCCACCCCTTCCTTCCTTCCTTCCCTACACACAATTTCCCCATCCTTTCCTACACAAACCCTCCCCATCCTCTATTACACGCACACCCTCCCCATCCTCTCCTACACGCACACCCTCCCCATCCTCTCCTACACGCACACCCTCCCCATCCTCCCCTACACACACCCCCTCCCCCTTCCTCCCATTCACAGACACTCTCCTCATCCTTCCCAGCCTTTCCATCCTCCCATACAGACCCCCTTTAGGGGTCTGGTAGCTGAGTGGACAGCGCGCGGGACTCATAATCCTGTGGCCCGAGTTCGATTCCCGGCAGGGACAAATGGGCAGGGTTTCTTTCACCCTGATACCCCTATTAACTGGCAGTAAATAGGTACCTGGGAGTTAGAGGGGTGCTACAGGCTGCTTCCTAGGGGTGTGTGTGTGAAAAAAAAAATTAATAGTCAGTAACAGTTGATTGATTGTCAGTTGCGAGCCAGGTCAAAAGAGCAGAGCTCAACCCCCGCAAGCACAACCTGGTGAATACAACTAGGTGATTACTCACACCATCCCCATCCTTCCCTACACACACCCTATCCTCCAAAACCCACACACCTTCCTTATCCTTCCCTACACTCACACCCATCTCATCATCTCATACACACACCCTCCCCATCCTTCCATATACACTCACCCTCCCTATTCTTGCCTACACACACACACCCCATCCTCTCCTACACACACACCGTCCTCATCCTTCCCTACACACACTCCCAATCATTTCCTTCACACACATATCCAATCCATTCCCCCCTACACTCACACCCTCCCCATTCTTCCCCACACAAACACACACACACACACACACACACACACACACACACACACACACACACACACACACACACACACACACACACACACACACACAATTTTTTCTCAATGTTTGCGGACGATGCTAAAATTATGAGAAGGATTAAAACAGAAGAAGACTGTTTGAGGCTTCAAGAAGACCTAGACAAGCTGAAGGAATGGTCGAACAAATGGTTGTTAGAGTTTAACCCAACCAAATGTAATGTAATGAAGATAGGTGTAGGGAGCAGGAGGCCAGATACAAGGTATCATCTGGGAGAGGAAATTCTTCAGGAGTCAGAGAAGGAAAAAGACTTGGGAGTTGATATAACGCCAGACCTGTCTCCTGCAGCACATATCAAGCGGATAACATCAGCGGCATATGCCAGGCTGGCCAACATAAGAACGGCATTCAGAAACTTGTGTAAAGAATCATTCAGAACTTTGTATACCACATATGTCAGGCCAATCCTGGAGTATGCAGCCCCAGCATGGAGTCCATATCTAGTCAAGGATAAGACTAAACTGGAAAAGGTTCAAAGGTTTGCCACCAGACTAGTACCCGAGCTGAGAGGTATGAGCTACGAGGAGAGACTACGGGAATTAAACCTCACTTCGCTGGAAGACAGAAGAGTTAGGGGGGACATGATCACCACATTCAAGATACTGAAGGGAACTGATAGGGTAGATAAAGACAGTCTATTAACACAAGGGGAACACGCACAAGGGGACACAGGTGGAAACTGAGTGCCCAAATGAGCCACAGAGATATTAGAAAGAACTTTTTTAGTGTCAGAGTGGTTGACAAATGGAATGCATTAGGAAGTGATGTGGTGGAGGCCGACTCCATACACAGTTTCTAGTGTAGATATGATAGAGCCCGATAGGCTCAGGAATCTGTACACCTGTTGATTGACGGTTGAGAGGCGGGACCAAAGAGCCAGAGCTCAACCCCCGCAAACACAACTAGGTGAGTATAACTAGGTGAGTACACACACACACACACACACACCCTGACTGCGGCTAACAGCTGGGTAGCCAGCGCTTCGGATTTGTAGTCCGGAGGTTCCGGGTTCGATCCCCGGTGGAGGCGGAGACAAATGGGCAAAATGTTTGTTTCACCCTGATGCTCCTGTTGCCTAGCAGTAAATAGGCACCTGGGAGTTAGACAGCAGCAACGAGCTGCTTCCTGAGGGTGAAGGCCTGGTCGAGGACCGGGCCGCGGAGACACTAAGCCCCGAAATCATCTCAATATAACATAAAGATAACCCCCCCAATCCTTCCGTACACACATACCCTCTCCATCATCCCCTACACACACCTTCCCCAATCCTCCAAAACACACACAGTCCTCATCCTTACCTAGACACACGCAACACACACACCCTCCCCACCCTCTCTTACACACATACACCTTTCCCATCCTCCCCTACACACACCCACACCCTCCCCATCCTCCCCTACACTCATACACCCTGCTCATCCTTCCCTACACACACACCCATCGCATCCTCGCCTACACACACCCTTCCATCCTCTCCTACACACACACACCCCCTGCTCATCCTCCCCTATAAGCACCCTCCCCATCCTTCCCTTCACATACACACCCCATCCTCTCATACACACACACCCCTCCCCATCCTTCCCTACACTCACACCTTCTCCATCCTCCCCTACACACAAACCATCCCCATGCTTCCATACATATACACCCATTCCATCCTCTTGTACACACACATCCTCCCACATCCTTTCCTACATGCACACACACACACATCTTTCCCTTCCTCCCCTACACACACACCCTTCCCATCCTCTCCTACACAAACACCCTCCCATTCTCCCCTACACACACACACACACCCTCCCTATCCGCCCCTAAACACACCCTTCATATCTTCCTCTACACATACACCCTCCCCATCCTTCCCTACACACACACACTCTCCATCCTCCCCTACACACACCCTCCCCATCCATCTCAACAAACACACCTTCCCCCCCATCCTTCCCTACACACTCACACTCGATCCTCCCCAACACACACCCTACCCTTCACACACACACACACACACACACACACACACACACACACACACACACACACACACACACACACACACACACACACACACACACACACACACACACACACACACACACAGGGTTGATAATGACAGGCTATTTAACACAAGGGGCACACGCACTAGGGGACACAGGTGGAAACTGAGTGCCCAAATGAGCCACAGAGATATTACAAAGAACTTTTTTAGTGTCAGAGTGGTTGACAAATGGAATGCATTAGGAAGTGATGTGGTGGAGACTTACTCCATACACAGTTTCAAGTGTAGATATGATAGAGCCCAGTAGGCTCAGGAACCTTTACACCTGTTGATTGACGGTTGAGAGGCGGGACCAAAGAGCCAGAGCTCAACCCCCGCAAGCACAACTAGGTGAGTACAACTAGGTGAGTACACACACACACACACACACACACACACAGGGGCCTCGTAGCCTGGTGGATAGCGCGCAGGACTCGTAATTCTGTGGCGCGGGTTCGATTCCCGCACGAGGCAGAAACAAATGGGCAAAGTTTCTTTCACCCTAAGTGCCCCTGTTACCTAGCAGTAAATAGGTACCTGGGAGTTAGTCAGCTGTCACGGGCTGCTTCCTGGGGTGTGTGTGTGTGGTGTGGAAAAAAAAAAAAGTAGTCAGTAAACAGTTGATTGACAGTTGAGAGGCGGGCCGAAAGAGCAAAGCTCAACCCCCGCAAAAACACAACTAGTAAAGACAACTAGTAAACACACACACACACACACACAGACCTGTCCCCTGAAGCACATATCAAGAGGATAACATCAGCGGCATCAGGTTGGCTAACATAAGAACGGCCTTTAGAAACTAGTGTAAGGAATCTTTCAGAACATTATATACCACATATGTCAGACCAATACTGGAGTATGCGGTTCCAGCATGGAGTCCATATCTAGTCAAGCATAAGACTAAACTGGAAAAGGTTCAAACGTTTACCACCAGATTAGTACCCGAGCTGAGAGGTATGAGGTACGAGGAGAGACTACGGGAATTATGCCTCACTTCGTTGGAAGACAGAAGAGTTAGGGGGGACATGATCACCACATTCAAGATTCTCAAGGGAATCGACAGGGTTGATAAAGACAGGCTAGTTAACACAAGGGGCACACGCACTAGGGGACACAGGTGGAAACTGAGTGCCCAAATGAGCCACAGAGATATTAGAAAGAACTTTTTTAGTGTCAGAGTGGTTGACAAATGGAATGCATTAGGAAGTAATGTGGTGGAGGCTGACTCCATACACAGTTTCAAGTGTAGATATGATAGAGCTTAATAGGCTCAGGAACCTGTACACCTGTTGATTGACGGTTGAGAGGCGGGACCAAAGAGCCAGAGCTCAACCCCCGCAAGCACAACTAGGTGAGTACAACTAGGTGAGTACACACACACACACACACATAAATGAGGTCATATTCCCGAGGGGCTACTCAATTTGAGACGGGACAGAAAAATAGGAAAGGCAGTGGCGTTGCTGTGCTGGTGAAAGAACACCTAAAGGTGAACGAAATAATGACTGCCAATCCACAAGAAGTTGACATAATAGCATTAGAGATCTGCCATGAGGATGATAAACTAATGATCATAAATGCATATAGTCCACCGCCAAGCAGCACATGGTCAAAAGAGGAGCTAGATAGTAAACGAGAAGGTCTTATAACAATAATGAGAGAGATCATAGCGAGAGCAGATAACGATAGATCACGAATGTTGATAGTCGGCGACTTCAACTTGAAATCAATAGACTGTGAAGCATATGAAGCCAAAACAGAAGATTTTTGAACCTGTAAATTTGTAGACCTCATCCTGGAAACATTCTTGTATCAACATGTTAAACAAGCTACGAGGATGAGGGAAGGGGACGTTCCCTCCGTGCTAGATTTCATATTTACCAGGAAGGAGGAAGAAATATTTGACATTCAGTACCTTCCTCCCTTGAGTAAAAGTGACCATGTCTTTTTGGGAATAAAGTATGCATTGCGTTATAATCTGGAAGAAAATAAGAAGGTTGATGCAATTGAAAAACCTGACTTTAGGAGAGGACATTATGGCAACCTTAGAAAAAAATTTAGTGAATATAATTGGACAGACTTGTTCCTAGGCAAGGAAGTGAATGAGATGTATGTCAATTTTTGTGAAATATATGATGAAGGCACAAAAAAATTTATACCAAAACAGAGATGCAGAACTAGGAAACAGGATTGGTTAAAAAAAATTGCGAGAGGGCCAGAGACCAAAAGACACAAAAATGGAATCAATACAGGAAGAGGCCAAACCCCCAAACATACTAGCGATACAAAGATGCGAGAAACAACTACACGGCAGTGAGGAGAGAGGCAGAAAGAAATTTAAAAAAAGGGATTGCAGACAAATGTAAAACAGAACCAGGTCTATTCTGTAAATTCATAAACAACAAATTGCAGGTAAAGGATAATATTCAGAGGTTCAAAATGGGAAATAGATTCACGGAAAATGAAAACGAAATGTGTGAAACATTAAACGAATAGTTCCAAAGTGTGTTTGTACAAAATTAAATCTTCAGGGAACCAGACAAAATAAGAATTCCAGAGAACAACATAGAGCACATAGAGGTGTCTAGAGACGAAGTGGAAAAAATGCTCAAGGAGATAAATAAGAACAAAGCAGTTGGTCCAGATGGAGTTTCAACATGGGTTCTGAGAGAATGTGCACCTGAGCTCAGCATTCCGCTTCAACTGATTTTTCAGGCATCCCTGTTTACAGGTGTTGTTGCTGATGTGTGAAAAAAGGCTAACATAGTTCCAATCTACAAAAGTGGAAGCAGGGGAAGACCCCTTAATTATAGACCTGTATCATTGACAAGTGTAATAGTCAAAATATTGGAAAAATAATTAAAAGTAAATGGGTAGAACACCTGGAGAGAAATGATATAATATCAGACAGACAGTATGGTTTTCGATCTGGAAGAGCCTGTGTATCGAATTTACTCAGTTTCTATGATCGAGCAACAGAGATATTACTGGAAAGAGATGGATGGGTTGACTGCATCTATCTGGACCTAAAAAAGGCTTTGGACAGAGTTCCACATAAGAGGTTGTTCTGGAAACTGGAAAACATTGGAGGGGTGGCAGGTAAGCTTCTAACATGGCTGAAAAATTTTCTGACTGATAGGGAAATGAGGGCTGTGATCAGAGGCAATGCATCGGACTGGAGAAATGTCACAAGTGGAGTACCACAGGGTCCAGTTCTTGCACCAGTGATGTTTATTGTCTACATAAATGATCTACCAGTTGGTATACAGAAAGATATGAACACGTTTGCTGATGATGCTAAGATAATAGGAAGGATAAGAAACTTAGATGATTGTCATGCCCTTCAAGATGACCTGGACAAAATAAGTATATGGAGCACCACTTGGCAAATGGCATTTAATGTTAATAAATGCCATGTTATGGGATGTGGAATAGGAGAACATAGACCCCACACAACCTATATATTATGTGAGAAATCTTTAAAGAATTCTGATAAAGAAAGAGATCTAGGGGTGGTTCTACATGGAAAAGTATCACCTGAGGACCACATAAAGAATGTTGTGCGAGGAGCCTATGTCACGCTTTCTAACTTCAGAATTGCTTTTAAATACATGGATGGCGATATACTAAAGAAATTTTTCACGACTTTTGTTAGGCCAAAGCTAGATTATGCAGCGGTTGTGGGGTGCCCATATCTTAAGAAACACATCAAGAAACTGGAAAAGGTGCAAAGACATGCTACTAAGTGGCTCCCAGAACTGAAGAGCAAGAGCTACGAGGAGTGGTTAGAGGCATTAAATATGCCAAAACTAGAAGACAGAAGAAAAAGAGGTGATATGATCACTACATACAAAATATAACAGGAATTGATAAAATCGATAGGGAAGATGAGACCTGGAACTTTAAGAACAAGAGGTCATAGATATAAACTAGCTAAACACAGATGCCGAAGAAATATAAGAAAATTCCCTTTCGCAAACTGAGTGGTAGACGGTTGGAACAAGTAAGGTGAGAAGGTGGTGGAGGCCAAGGCCGTCAGTAGTTCCAAAGCATTATATGACAAAGAGTGCTGGGAAGACGGGACACCACGAGCGTAGCTCTCATCCTGTAACTACACTTTGGTAATTACACTTAGGTAATTACACACACACACACGGGCCTGGTAGCCTGGTGGATAGCGCGCAGGACTCGTAATTCTATGGCGAGGGTTCGATTTCCGCACCAGGCAGAAACCAATGGGCAAAGTTTCTTTCACCCTGAATACTCCTGTTACCTAGCAGTAAATAAGTACCTGGGAGTTAGTCAGCTGTCACGGACTGCTTCCATGTGTGCGTGTGTGTGTGTGTGTGTGTGTGAAAAAAATAGTAGTTAGTAAACAGTTCATTGACAGTTGAGAGGCAGGCCGAAAGAGCAAAGCTCAACCCCCGCAAACACAACTAGGTGAAAACAACTTGGTGAATACACTCAAACACCTGTGCCTTACGACACTAGAAAGAAGAAGGGAGAGGGGGGACATGATAGGAACGTATAAGATACTCAGAGGGATTGACAGGGTGGACATAGACGAAATGTTCACACGGAATAGTAACAGAACGAGGGGACATGGATGGAAGCTTGAAACTCAGATGAGTCACAGAGATGTTAGGAAGTTTTCTTTTAGCGTGAGAGTAGTGGGAAAATGGAATGCACTTCAGGAACAGGTTGTGGAAGCAAATGCTATTCATAATTTTAAAACCAGGTATGATAGGGAAATGGGACAGGAGTCATTGCTGTAAACAACCGATGCTCGAAAGGCGGGATCCAAGAGTCAATGCTCGATCCTGCAGACACAACTAGGTGAGTACAACTAGGTGAGTACACACACACACACACACACACACACACACACACACACACACACACACACACACACACACACACACACGCACACAATGGGGGACTGGGGACCCCCCTACCTCTTCCTCCAGTTCCCTATTCTCCCCTTCTGACCCAATGCCCACACCTACCCCTGAGTTCCAAATACTTACCTTCCTAGATGCCCAGCCCCCATTCGCCTCCCAAGCACCCCTCCCGACCCCTTTCACCCCCCGGATCCCCCAGAACCCCCGGATTCCTAGACCCCCCCGGATCCCCCACAGCCCCCATTCACCCTCCAGACACCCCCCAGATCTCCCCAGACCCCCAGAGAAAGTGCGAACTCTGGTACAAGAGTTTCCATGAAGAATCTCAAGGTTTAGTACACCAATGCTGATGGGGTATCTAATAAAGCAGAAGAGATAAAAGAAAGAGTGAGTGAGGCAGATCCTGGCCTAGTTGCAATTGTGGAAACTAAAATAAATGACATGATCTCAAATTCAATCTTTCCAGAGGGCTACCAGATGATAAGAAAAGAGAGGACACAGAGACAGGGAGAGGGAGTGGCACTCCTAATAAAGCGGAAATGGAAGTTTGAAGACCTGGGAAATCCGGTTACCAATGAGAGCACAACCTTCATACATGGAACTTTGACAGCAGATGGGAGGAACATTGTGATCTTTGCCATCTACAATACCCCCTCAAAACAGTAGAAGACCCAGGCAAGAGTATGATGACAACAACAAGGCATGCATAGATGAACTGCAGAAGGCAGCAACACTAGCCTACAGAATGAGAGCGAAGCTGCTGGTCATGGGGGACCAGAATCATTGAGAGATAAATTGGAAATCAAGGAATCCCCATGGAGGGGACGAAACGTGGGGAGCAAAGTTAGTAGATGTTATAGACAGGAATTTCCTAACACAACATGTGAAGGAAGAAACAAGGGAAAGAGGAGGAGATGCACTGAGCCTATTAGACCTGATTTTCACCCAGAACGTAGAAGACATCGAGAATTTGGAGCATGAAATACCTCTAGAGGCCAGCGACCATTGTGTCCTTGTCTTTGACTACATGATGGAATTCAAACTTGTGACCATGGGACAAGAGGTCTGGGAAAGGAGAGTTGACTATAGGAAAGGGGAATATAGGAGGATAAGGGAGTATCTGGGTGAAGTGCAGTGGGAGGAAGAAATTAGAGGAAAAACAGTCCAAGATATGATGGACCTAGTCATACTGAAATGCCAGGAGGCTGAAGAGATATTTATACCAACAGTAAAGGGAAAAAATAAGAGGGAATATAATAACCCATGGTTTAATAGACAGTGTCAGGAAGCAAAAATGGCCAGCAGGCGGGAGTGAAAGGAAGTACAGAAGACAAAGAACAGAGGACAACAGGATCAGATGCAACAGAGCTAAGAACGATTACATTAACATAAGACGAACATCGGAAAGGGACTATGAGAACGGTTTTGGCGATCAAAGCGAAGAAGCAACCTAAGTTACTACACAGCCATATAAGAAGAAAAATGTCGGTGAACGACCAAGTGACAAGACTAAGGAAAAGAGAGGGGGCATATACTGAAAGTGACAAGAAAATCTAATAGGCACTGAATGCCAGTTTCCATGGAGTGTTCACTACCGAGCCTGAGCAGCTCCCATTGTTAGAAGGGATTACCCTAGATGAAAGACTATCAGATATAGAGGTGACAGCAGGGGAGGTAATGAAACAGTTGACAACACTGGATGCAACTAAAACAGTTGGACCAGACAAAGTATCACCGTGGATACTGAAAGAAGCAGCGCAGGCCCTCAGCATGCCTCTGGCAATGATCTTTAATGAGTCACTTATGTCGGGAGAATTGCCTAGTTGCTGGAAGAAGGCAAATGTCGTACCGATTTTCAAAAAAGGCGATAAGGAGGAGGCACTTAACTGTAGACCTGTATCACTGACAAGAATCCCCTGTAAAATACTGGAAATAATATTTAGGCTACGACTGGTTGCACACCTGGAGAACGTTAGGTTTGTGAACAAACATCAACATGGGTTCTGGAAATGGAAATCGTGCCTAACAAATCATTTGGAATTCAATGATAAAATAACGAGGATAAGACAGGACAGAGATGGTTGGGCAGACTGCATATTTCTGGACTGCCAAATAGTCTTTGATACAGTACAGCACATGAGACTGCTGTCCAAGCTCGAGAGGCAGGCGGGGGTGGGGGGAAAGGTCCTAGCATGGATAAGGAACTACCTAACAGGAAGAAGCCAAAGAGTTACGGTAAGGGGCGAGAAGTTGGACTGGCGAAAAGTAACGAGTGGAGTACCACAAGGATCGGTAGTGGAACCAATTCTATTTCTAGTAAATGCTAACGACATGTTTACAGGAGTAGAGTCCTACATGTCAATGTTCGCAGATGACGC
This sequence comes from Procambarus clarkii, assembly GCF_040958095.1. Taxonomy (NCBI): domain Eukaryota; kingdom Metazoa; phylum Arthropoda; class Malacostraca; order Decapoda; family Cambaridae; genus Procambarus; species Procambarus clarkii. The sequence continues at coordinate 22,436,169 of NC_091185.1, forward strand.
AAAGTTGATGAGAAGAGTTGTGGCAGATGAGGATTGCAGGATCCTCCAAGAGGACCTGAGCAGGATGCGGAGATGATCAGAGAAATGGCTACTGAAATTCAACACGAGCAAATGTAAAGTTATGGAAATGGGACTAGGAGATAGGAGACCAAAAAGACAGTACACAATGAAGGGGAACTGCCTACCTGTGACGACGCGTGAAAGAGACCTGGTCGTGGACGTAACACCTAATCTGTCTTCTGAAGCAAATATAAATAGGATAACGACAGCAGCGTACTCTACACTGGCAAAAGTTAGAACATCCTTCAGAAACCTAAGTAAGGAGGAATTTAGGGCGCTTTACACTGCCTACGTGAGGCCAGTCTTAGAGTATGCTGCCTCATCATGGAGTCCCCATCTGAAGAAGCATATAAGGAAACTAGAAAAGGTTCAGAGGTTTGCAACATGACTAGTCCCAGAGCTACGAGGGATGGGGTATGAGGAGCGCCTGAGGAAACTGTGCCTTACGACACTAGAAAGAAGGAGGAAGAGGGGGGACATGATAGGAACGTATAAAATACTCAGGGGGGATTGACAGAGTGGACATAGACGAAATGTTCACACGGAATAGTAACAGAACGAGGGGACATGGATGGAAGCTGGAAACCCAGATGTGTCACAGAGATGTTAGGAAGTTTTCTTTTAGCGTGAGAGTAATGGGAAAAAGGAATGCACTTAAGGAACAGGTTGTGGAAGTAAATACTACTCATAATTTTAAAACTAGGTATGATAGGGAAATAGGACCATAGTCACTGCTGTAAACAACCGATGCTCGAAAGGCGGAATCCAAGAGTCAATGCTCGATGATGCAGACACAATTAAGTGAGTACAACTGGGTGAATACACATGCACATGCACACACGCACACACATGCACATATACACCACACACCCATGCACTTGCACACACGCACACGCACATGCACATATACACCACACACATGTGCGCATGCACATACACACACTAGTGTTAGTATCGACTAACACTAACCCTAGGGAACAAAAAGAGATCAAGCAGGATGGTAGGAAACCAAAACACAGGTGGAGGAGAGGAACAGGGCGAGTCATACATGGAGATGACTGCTCGTGCAAGGAGAGGAATCAGTGAGGAATTGAAACACATGAGGGAAACCATAAGTAAACTGCAGAAGGAACTAAGAACAGCACAGGAGAAGATAAAAAAAAATAAAAATAAGATCTCCCCACACTCTGGCTCCCAGGCAACCAACCCCCAAATAACAGGGGATGTAACAATGGCAAGGACCCACTACAATGGATGCCACTTTGCTGATGTGCTGAAGACGTGCCCAGAAGCCATGTCCACAGTTAAGAAAGTTGTAATGAAAGCAATAACCTATCAGGAGGCTGCTAGATGCACGAGCCAGCTAATGGAAAGGAAAAGAGCTGTAGTAGTGGAAGGTATTAGGGAACAAGAAGGCTTCACAAGGGGAGAATGGGAGGATAAGGACAAAGATATAGTGTCATGGATACTTAAGGAATGGAAGGGGCTGAGAAAGACTTAGAAAAGTTTTTTTGGGATTAGTCAGTAAAACGAAAACAAAGATTGATTGATCAAGGTAGTACTCAGAAACGAGTCCATCAAAGAGGATATCCAAGTACAGAGGAGCAAACGGAAATATGTAATGAATTATGGAAAGGTATTCCATCAGAGGGACATAACCAGGGAGGAGATAATACAGGCATCAGATGCAAGGAAAAGGTCCGGTTGAGGGAAGGGAGTCAGGGAACCTCAACCTCCAACCCAGCAATCCCAGAGGGGGAGTGGGGATCCCCAATCCAGTAATTCGGGAACTGCAGAGAGAAGTGCAACACCCCCCAACTCATACACAATACCCACCATACCACCCAAATCCACCCTCCCTTCCTCACTTCCTACCCCGAATACCCCCCCTGCCTTCCCATCCCCTGGTCTTCTTCCAGCCCCAAGCAGGCCCAGACATACTCTAAGTCCTCCATCCCCCCACCCCACCCTCCCTAAAAAACCCTGTTAACTACACCACAGGAGGATGAACCTTTGCCCCGAGGACCCCCTGCTCCAACCTCGAGCACTCCCTGCCCCTTCAACCCTAGGAATTCTTCCTGTCCCAAGCAGGCCTGAGCAATTTCTAATCCCACCTCCCACCCCAATCTACCCCCCCCCCTGCCCCTGGTAATTACCCCACAGGAGGATGAGCCTACCCAAGTAGCAATGCCCATGGAACAGCTTCCTACATTAGTGGGAAGGGTGGGTGAAATGGATATAGGAAAGCGAGCTTCAAGGTAATGTGCTCAAGCATCGATGGGATTACCAACAAAGCAAGTGAACTGGCAGAAAGAGCACAGGAAGAAAACCTAGATGTAATAGGACTCACAGAAACAAAATTTTCAGGGGTCATAACAAATGCTGTATTTCCAAAGAACTATTATATAGTAAGGAAAGAGAGGGAAGGTAGAGGAGGAGGAGTGGCCCCTGCTGATAAGGAAGGACTGGAGCTTTCTAGAGATGGGAATTCCAGGCTGCAACGGATTCAGAGACAACATAAGAGGAACTAATGAACAAATCCACAAGGACCGTGACGAGGATTCGAACCTGCGTCCGGGAGCATCCCAGACACTGCCTTAATCGACTGAGCTACGACAGGGTTAAAAGAATTGAAACCGAAGTTCTACTGAACTTACTGAACTTAATGATGTAAGGGCGAAGAGGGAGAACGGCCCATTGACATAGCTAGGGTGCAGGGGGGATTTGAGTAAAACCCTGGTTTGTGCCTCGGAGAGGCTACAGGATCCAGTAAGTTCAAAAATTATGAGAACAATCAAGAGAGATGAAGATATACAGAGACTACAGGACGACCTGGACAAACTGGTGGAATGGTCTAGAAAACGGCTACTAAAGTTCAACTCAGAAAAGTATAAAGTAATGAAATTTGGCGAAGGGAGCAGAAGGCTAAACACAGTGTATCATCTGGGAGGTGATATCCTGCAATAGTCAAATAGAGAGGAAAGATCTGGGGGTTGATATCATATCGAACCTGTTCCCAGAGGCCCACATCAAAAGGATATCATCAGCGGTATATGCTAGACTGGCTAACATATGAACTGCCTTTAGAAACGTGTGTAATGAATCGTTCAGGACCTTATATACCACTTATGTAAGACCAATCCTGAAGTATGCGGCTCCAGCCTGGAGTACAAACCTAGCTAAATACAAAACAAAGTTAGAGAAGAATCAGAGGTATGCTACCAGACTAGTACCGGAACTGATAGGTATGAGCTACGAGGAAAGGCTAAGGGAGTTCAACCTCTCATCCCTGGAAAACACAAGAGTAAGGGGAGACATGATAACCACCTACAAAATTCTCATGGAAGTTGATAGGTTGGACAAAGACAAACCCTTTAGGACTGGTGGAACACGAACAATGGGACACAGGTGGGGCCACATTGGGGGCTTGGTAGCCTGGTGGACAGCGCGCAGGACTCGTAATGCTGTGGCGCGGTTCCATTCCCGCACCAGGCAGAAACAAATGGGCAAAGTTTTTTCACCCTGAATGCCCCTGTTACCTAGCAGTAAATAGGTACTTTGGAGTTTGTCAGCTGTCACGGGCCGCTTCCTGGGGTGTGTGTGGTGTGGAGGAGAAGGAGAACAAAAAAAAATTAGTAAACAGTTGATAGACAGTTGAGAGGCGGGCCGATAAAGCAAAGCTCAACCCTCGCAAACACAACTAGGTGAATACAACTAGATGAATACAGGTGGAAACTTAGAACCCCCGATGAGCCACAGAGACATTAGAAAGATTTTTTCAGTGCCAGCGTAGTTAAAACATAGAATGTATTGAGAAGTGATGTGGTGATGTGATGTGATGTGACTCTGAACACAGTTTCAAATGTAGACATGATAGAGCTAAGTAGACTCAGGAATCTGTACACCAGTTGATTGACAGTTAAGAGGAGGGACCAAAGAGCAAGAGCTCGGCCCACGCAAGCACAACTAGGTGAGTATACACCTTCCCCATCCTTCCCTGCACAGACCCTCGCCATCCTCCCCTACACACACATCTTCCCCATCCTCCCCTTCACACACACACTCTCCCCATCCTTCCGAACACATACACCCTCCCCATCCTTCCATACACCTACACACACCCTAGCCATCCTTTCCTACACACATACCCACCCCATCTTTTTCTCTACACACACTCTCTCCATCCTTCCCTACGTACACACCCTCCCCATCCTTCCCTACACATATTCTCTCCCCATCCTCCATTACACACCCTCCCCATCCTCACCAACACAAACACCCTCCCCATCCACTTCTGCACACACACCCTCCTAATCCTTCCCTTCAAACACACCCTCCCCATCCTTCCCTAAGCACACAGACCTTCCCCTACACACAAACCCTCCCCATTCCTTCCTACACAAACTCCCTCAGCATCCTCCCCAACACACACACACCCTCCCCATCCTCCCCGACACACACACCCTCCCCATCCTTCCCCCTACACAAACACACCCTTCCCATCCTCCCCTACACACACACACCCTCCCCATCCTCCTCTAAACACTCATCCTCCCCATCCTTCCCTACACACACACACACACACTCTTTCCATCCTCCCCTTCACACACATCCTCCAAACCTCCCCTACACACACACACACCCTCCCCATCCTTCCCTACACACACACACCCTTTCAATCCTCCCTTGCACACACACACCCTCCCTATCCTCCCCTACACACACACCCTCCCCTACACACACACCCTCCCATCCTTCCCTACACACACACCCTCCCCTACACACACAGGAGCGTTCTTTCTGGAGCGAAAGAACTTTGTAACACAGCATCAACATGGATTCAGGGATGGCAGGTCCTGCCTCACAGGGTTACTTGAATTCTACGACCAGGCAACAAAAATAAGGCAAGAAAGAGAAAGGTGGGCAGACCGCATATTTTTGGATTGTCAGAAAGCCTTTGATACAGTGCCACACAAGAGGCTAGTGAAAAAACTGGAGATGCAGGCTGGAGTGAAAGGGAAGGTACTCCGTTGGATACAGGAGTACCTAAGTAACAGGAGACAACGAGTCAGTGTGAGGGGTGAGGTCTCAGATGTTACGAGTGGAGTACCGCAGGGGTCAGTCCTTGGACCTATACTGTTTCTGATATATGTAAATGATCTTCCAGAGGGTATAGAATCGTTTCTCTCAATGTTTGCCGATGATGCAAAAATTATGAGGAGGATTGAAACTGAGGACGATAGTAGGAGGCTACAAGATGACCAAGACAGACTGAGTGAATGGTCCAACAAATGGCTGTTGAAGTTCAACCCGAGTAAATGCAAAGTAATGAAACTAGGTGGTGGAAATAGGAGGCCAAACACAAGATACAGAATAGGAGATGAAGTACTTAATGAAACGAACAGAGAGAAAGATCTAGGAGTTGATATCACACCAAACCTGTCTCCTGAAGTCCACATAAAAAGAATAACGTCTGCGGCATATGCGAGGCTGGCTAACATCAGAACAGCGTTCAGGAACCTGTGTAAGGAATCATTCAGAATCTTGTACACCACATATGTAAGATCAATCCTGGAGTATGCGGCCCCAGCATGGAGCCCGTACCTTGTCAAGCACAAGACGAAGCTGGAAAAAGTCCAAAGGTATGCCACTAGACTAGTCCCAGAACTAAGAGGCATGAGTTACGAGGAAAGGCTGCGGGAAATGTACCTTACGACACTGGAAGACAGAAGAGTAAGGGGAGACATGATCACAACCTACAAAATCCTCAGAGGAATCGACCGGGTAAACAAGGATAAACTATTCAACACTGGTGGGACGTGAACAAGGGGACACAGGTGGAAACTGAGTACCCACATGAGCCACAGAGACGTTAGAAGGAACTTTTTCAGTGTCAGAGTAGTTAACGGATGGAATGCACTAGGCAGTGATGTGGTGGAGGCTGACTCCATACACAGTTTTAAATGTAGATATGATAGAGCCCAGTAGGCTCAGGAATCTGTACACCAGTTGATTGACAGTTGAGAGGCGGGACCAAAGAGCCAAAGCTCAACCCCCGCAAGCACAAATAGGTGAGTACACACACCCCCATCCTTCCCTACACACACACACCCTCCCCATCCTCCCCTACACCCACACCCCCCCCCATCCTCCCCTTCACAAACATCCTCCCCATCACACACACCTTCCCCGTCCTTCCATACACACACACACACACACCCTCCCCATCCTTTCCTACGCACACACACCCTTACCATCCTTCCCTACACACACATGCTCCCCATCCTTACCTACACACACACACCCTCCCCATCCTTCCCTACACACACAACCTCCCCATCCTCCCCTACACACACACCCACCCCATCCTTCCCTACACACAAATACCCCTACTATCTTTCCCTACACACACATACATCTTCCCCATCCTCCCCTACACAAACACCCTCCCCATCCTCCCTTACACACCCCATCCTTCACTAAACACACACACACCCTTTACATCATCCCCTACACATACACCCTCCCCATCCTTCCTTACACACTCACACACCCTCCCCATACTCCCCAATACATACTCCCTCTCATATTCTCTCTTACACACACACACACCCTACCCATCCTCCACTCCACAAACACCCTCCCAATCCTCCCCTACTCACCCACCCCATCCTTCACTACACACACACACACACACACACACACACACACACACTCCCTTCCCGTTCACCACTACACACACACCCTCCCCTACACACACACACACACCGTCCTTCCCTTCACAAACACACCCTCCCAATCCTTCCCTACACACAAACCCTCCCCATCCGTCCGTACACACACACCCTCCCCATCCTCCCCATAACACACACACCCTCCCCATTCTTCCCTGCACACACATCTTCCCCATCCTCCCCTACACAAACACCATGCCCATCCTCCCCTACACACACATCCTTCCCATCCTTCCCTACTCACACACACCCTCCCCATCCATCCCTGCACACACACACCCTTCCCTACACACACACACACCCTCTCCATCCCTCTCTGCACACACACCCTCCCCTTCCTTCTCTACACACACACCCTCCCCATCCTTCTCTGCACACTCACCCTCCTCATCCCTCTTTAAACACACACACCCTCCCCCCATCCCTCTTTACACACACACACACACTCCCCCCATCCCTCTTTACACACACACACACCCTCCCCCCATCCCTCTTTACACACACACACACCCTCCCCCCATCCCTCTTTACACACACACACACCCTCCCCCCATCCCTCTTTACACAAACACACACCCTCCGCATCCCTCTCTACACACGCACCCTCCCCATCTCTCTTTACATACACACACCCTCCTCCATCCTTCCTTACTAACACACACACACACACACACACACACACACACAAACACACACACACACACACTTCCTGTCCTCCCCTACAGACACTCTCCCCATCCTATGCTAGACACATATTCCCTCCCCATCCTGCCCTAAACACATCCCTTTCCCCTATTTTCTCACTGCATGCCTACACATGCCGCTTTCCGCAATCTCTCTCCTGGTGCAGACTCGCGCGTCTCTGTAACTAACCACATGCTTGTGCAAAGAATGCAAATCTGTAATCCAAACATATGTTTTGAAAGTCCAAACACTGGACCGCCCGGGACTACCCTATGATATTCCCGATAAAATCAACAGATCTCTTTGCTTTCATTTGGGTTTCATTGCTCCTGGCAGTCTAAGGTGAGATCCTTTCCCGGGAGGAGTTCTTACTAATATAATCGTCGTGTGAATTTATGCAAGTTTCTGATATACATATATAAATATGCAGTACCCGGCCACAGCTACCTTCCCTGTCCCCCAGTCCTCCCCACCATTCTCCCCTCACCTATCTCCTCGGTTTCCCAACCATTCCCCACTCCACCATCACCTCTTCCTTCCCACCATGCCCCACTTCCCTGTCCCTTTGTCCTTCCCACCATTCTCCATACCCCCATCCCTCGTCCCCACCATCCCAAACTCCCCCGTCCCCTCGTCCTTCCCCACCATTACCCCCTCCCTTGTATCCTTGTCCTTCCTACCATCTCTCACTTCAGTCCCTTCGTCATCCCCACTCCCTCGCTCCCTGATGTTCCCATCACTGATATATACGAAAAACAGTTAAAATTTTTTATTAAAATATGAAAAAATAAAAAAATAAACTATACTAATGAAATGAACGGTATGGTAAACCACACAGCTTAATTCCAATGCAATTCACACAAAATAATTAAATAAAAATAAAAATAAATAAAAATCTATGAAAATTCAATTTATCAATGCAATCAGAAACATTGCAATCGAATTGTAACATATTTAGTATAGCTTGTGTGTTGCTCTTACATGCAACAGATGGCGCTGTTTTTCAAGAAAAACGTAGTTTTACCTGTCACAGGTGTGGCATCAATACTTATACTTACGAAATGAACTGTATGGTAAACAACACAGCTCAATTCCAACACAATGTCAAACAAAATAATTCAATAAAAATAAAATAAATCGAAATCTATGAAAATAAAATTTATCAATGCAATCGGAAACATTGAAATGGAATTCGTAACATATTTAGTATATCATGCATGTTGATATTATGTGCAACAGATGGCGCTGTTTTCCAAAAGCGCATGTTTTTACCTCTCAGAGAGGTGGCATCTGTATAGTAGGTATATAAAAAGACGCGCGTATTCGAATGCAACGTCGTGTCGAAATTTCAAAGCAATCTGTGAAGAACTTTCGAAAATTACAGCGTGTGTTGCTATTACGTCAAACAGATGGCGTTCTTATAAAACAAAAACATGTTTTTTCCTGTCACAGGTTAGGAATGAATATAGTAGATATATAAAAAGACGCGCCTATTCGAATGCAACGATGTATCAAAATTTCAAAGCAATCGGTAAAGAGGTTTCGAAGATTTCGCTCACATGAAAAGCACAGTTTTTCCGAAAACGCATGTTTATTTTACCGTCACAGATGTGACATCTATAAAGTATGAATATAAAAACCTGCTCAGATGCGAATGGAACATTGTCTGAAAATTTCAAAGCAATCGGTGAAGAACTTTCGGAGATTAGCGGTTATGCACAAATGAACATTTCCATTTATATATAAATACTAGCAGTACCCGGCCAAGCGTTGCTGTGGCTCAGCAACCCATGTGCATTGCTGAGCGACAGCAACCTTCCCTGTCCCCCAGTCCTCCCCACCATTTCCCCCTCACCTGTCTCCTCGGCCTCCCAACCATTCCCCCCTCCACCATCCCCTCTTCCTTCCCACTATACCCCACTCCCTTGTCCCGTTGTCTTCCTAACCATTCTCCTTTTCCCCATCTCCTCGTTCCCACCATCCCAAACTACTCCGTCCCTTCGTCTTTCCCCACCATTACCCTCTTCCTTGTCCCCTCGTCCTTCCCACAATTCTCCACTCCATCGTCCGATGCCTTCCCAAATGGTCTGAACTTCCCATCAGAAAATTGGGAACATCAAATTATCTGATGTTCCCATCACTGAAATATAATAAAAACTGTTAAAAAATGAAATGAAAATATGAAAAAATTAAAATATAAACTATACTCACGGAATGAACGGTAAACAGCAAATATGGTAAACAACACTGCTTAGTTCTAACACAATTCACATAAAATAATTAAATCAAAATGAAAATAAATCAAAATGTATGAAATTCAATTTATCAAGGCAATCAGACACAATGAAATGGAATTTTAACATATTTAGCATAGCATGTGTGTGTTTTGCGCTTACATGCAACAGGTGGTGCTGTTTTTCAAGAAAAGCATCGTTTTACCTGTCACAGGATTTGACCAGCCAGTTGATAGTGGAGTTGCTCCTGAGCTACCGTGCAGTGAGGACGTGTCACCTGCTCGCTCCGGTGGTTTGAGTCGGTTCTCACTACGTGAAGAGAGCCATGGGGAAGGCTCAGCGCAAGAGGGAATGGAAGCAGCTTTCAGACGAGGAGGGATGGTGGACCGATGTGCAGCAGGCACCAAAGAAAACTGCTATCGAGGCTTTACCACTTGCTTCTACCAGCAAGTCAGCGGACGTAATGGACCTAGAGAGGACAGCGTCAGTCACACACCAGCCAGTGTCAGTCAATGCTTCTCTGTCCACAACACAGCAGCAGGACGGCAGTATGAGTCAGGAGAGGACACCACCAGTTTTACGCCAGCCAGTGTCAGCCATTGTTCCTCTCTCCACAGCCCAGCCGCAGGACAGCAGTATGAGACAGGGGAGGACACCACCAGTCTCACATCAGACATCGCCAGCCTCTGCACATCTTCCAAAATTCAAGATCATGCAGACCGACCACTTTCCTACAGCATATGGAATAGTAACGGCGATGGAAAAAGAACAACCAGAGCTCAAACTTTCCATTACAGTCAACCTGAAGGGAGAAATAATAATGACACCTCAAGACCAACAGACTGCACATTACTTAGAGAAGGTAAGAGTCCTGCAGGGGAAACCTGTGTGCTTGGTAAAGCTGGACCCTTCAGAACGACGCACACGAGTCGTGCTTTTGGGATACCCAATCGACTTTCCCCTGGATCCAGTGCTAGAACACAAGCATGTCCTGAATGCGGAACGTTGCCACACAAAAGTAGACAAGGCAGCGACGCGCAGGTTCTGGTGACCGTCATGGGACATGTGCCAGAAACTTTCGGTCTTGGAAATTGGGGGACATACCGACAGAGGCCATACGTCCCGGAACCCCTACGCTGCTTCAGGTGTCAGAAATACGGCCACCATCAGTCACGCTGCACAGGACAGGAGAGGTGCGGAGTGTGCAGCCTGAGACATCCAACCAAAGACTGTATTGCCAAGCACAAGGCAAACCAGACCACAACAGCCAAATGTCCAAATTGTGGAGGCAAACATCATGCCTGGAGCACGACCTGCTCTGCATGGAAACAAAGAGTGCAGACGGCTCAGGCCAGGGTCAACACACTGACCAGCAGTACATCCACCAACACCACCGTCTGGAACACTCGTGCACAGCCACAACAGCCACCCGCTCTCACAGTGCAAAATTTCCCGAATCTGTTAATTCCGAATCAGACATTACACGAAAGTGTTGCTGAAGTACAGCAAATGCAAAAGAGCAGCAAACACTTACTTTCGGAATCTACTCACCAGCTATACAGTTTTACCGAGGTCCAGCTGAAAACCATCGTGAAGATCATGGCAGAGATCATTATCAATTGCCTACAGATGTCGCAGAACGCCTCACAGCAACAGACTCAAGACATCGCTTGTGTGATAATGGACAAGATCATGCAGCAGACCACAGTTACACGAGAAATATACAGTCTCCGACAGGATGGAGCACGAGAGGACAAACAACGCAACTTGGACATACTGCCTACCGACACCAGTCGGATAGTCAAGACACCGGAACATCAACATTCACAAACGCAACTGCAAGAAGCAGTGTCCACCCACGATCGACAGACTCTTCCGACACGGGAGACAGACAACAACATGCAATATGCAGCAACGCCAACAAAGACGTATTGAACAGCAGAGATGCACAGGTTCCACCAACACAAGAAACGGCCACGAGCATTCAATGCAGTCCGACTTGCAGCAATACCACCAACAAAGTGCTGGACCACAGTTATGCACAGATTCCAACAATGCCGGGGATGACCACGGACAATCCATGCAGTCCGACCTGCAGCACTTCCAACAACATAGCGATGGACCACAGTTATGCACAGATTCCAACAACGTCGGGGTTGACCATGACCTGTCAATGCAGTCCGATTTGCAGCGATACGACTTGCGAGGCGGAGAATATAGAGGTCGATTCCGAGGAGGAGTTCTAGTAGAACAAGCAACACCAACCGAACCCATCGTCTGGCCATAACGAATTCTGCAGTGGAACATACAAGGTCTTGGAAATAAAAAACACACACTTCAGGAGGCTGCAATCAGCACGAAAGCAGATATAATCGTTTTGGAAGAAACTCTTTTCCCTGCCACGAAATCCTTCAGATTGGCTGGATATCGGCACTATGCTCTATCGTATGAGCAGGGGAGACAAAGAGGATTAATGACCCTAGTCAGAAACACCATACCCAGCAAGAAAATAGACTCAGTTTCATGTGGGGATGGAGTAGAGGTATTAGCAGTTACAGTGAATATGGCTAATTTTGAGCTCCTCATATACAACGTCTACAAGCCCCCTAGACGTAAACTAGAAGCAGAGGCAGTGCTTGCCTTGGCCACGCAGGAAAATGTAATTATTGCTGGAGATTTTAATGCTCATCATCCAGAGTTAGGTGCAACTGGGCCAGCCAATGCAGATGGGCGCCATTTAGCTGCAGCTCTGCGTGAAGTACCTGAAATTACGCTTCTCAACACTGGGGAACCCACTCACATTCTAGGAGGTTCCCTTGATCTTACATTCATCTCAACAGCACTCCAGCAACAGGCGAAGTGGGAAGTAGACCCGGTGATCACCAGTGACCACTATGCTACTGTCACGACACTAAACCTGGCACGACCTCCTCCACCACCTGCGCAGCCTCGGTGGAATTTAGGAAAGGCCAATTGGAATGTATACCAAGCAGAACTTGACAAATGGTATGCAACGTACACGCCACCTGAGGATTTGAACATACACGAGACCGATCTGCAGGAAGCCGTTGCAGCTGCTGCAAACAAAGCTATTCCCATCATTATCACGGGTAACACAAAACGAAAGAACTATTGGTTCTATAGTAATGAAGTTAAAGAACAGAACCACAGAGTCAACATCTTCAGAAAACATCTAAAGAGAAACCCCACTCCAGACGGAAGAACTCTGCTAAGAGCGGTGATATCTGAAGCAAGGCGAGTTTCTAGAGAAGTGAAGGAGGCAAGATGGTTTGAGTGGTGTCAAACTCTAAATGAACATAGTAGTCTTGGCAAGATATGGGGTCAGATTAAAACTATATCAGGTCGTCCAGCCCGGCCACAGGCATGTATTCAACCATTGCAGGAGGCTGAGAGACTTGCTCTCCAATTTGCAGAACGAACAGCTTCATATCAGCTTCCTGCAATGGTCCGAAGGCAGCAAGTACACTTAAAACAAGAGAGGATGGCAGTCATTCATGAGGGCATAGCTATGAATGACGAGTGTGACTGTCCCTTCACCGAACAGGAACTAAGCAGAGCCAAAAAGGTGGTAAGGACACTGCACCGGGTGCTGATAACATTACATACTCAATGATCGCACATGCAGGTCCTGCTGGAGAACGAGGAATCTTGGACGTCATCAATGCTTCTTGGCAGCTAGGCAAACTACCAACCTCTTGGAAGAAAGCAGACATCATACCGATTCCTAAGCCGAAAGAACCTGGCAATTACTGGCCCATTTCGTTAACGTCATGCATTAGTAAAACTGCAGAACGGATGGTCTTAAATAGGCTACTGTGGAAGACTGGAGACCTTCATAAACACATATTTGGCTTCACTAGAGGAGTAGGTACTGCCAACTGCATAGCAAAATTACTAGGAACAGTTAACTCGGGTCCAGCTATAGTGGTCTTCCTTGATCTAGAAAAAGCATTTGAACTTGCAAGCCCGCAAGCAATACTCCACACCTTAGTTAAAAAGGGTGTGAAGGGGAAAATGCTAGCATGGATTCAAGATTACCTAAGTCACAGGTATGCCAGAGTCAAGTTGCAAGGACAAGTGTCGGACTACCACTTGCACGAGAATGGGACTCCACAAGGAGGAGTCCTCAGTCCTAGTCTTTTTAACATCCTTATGGAAAACCTTGTTACCATGACCTTTACAGAAGGGGTTAAATTGCTAAGCTATGCTGATGATATAGCATTAGTCATTACAGGTCCTTCACTTCTAAATAAAGCTCAAGGTGCTTTAGATAAAGTGACATCTGAATGCAGTGTTTTAGGGCTAAAAATATCTGCACAGAAGTCTAAGGCGATGAGACTAGGTGGCAACACTCCAGACAGGCACCTACGCATTCAAGACATTAACTTTCAGTGGGTTACACAATATCGATATCTCGGAGTGTGGATTGATTTTAAAATGACATTCAATAAGCAAATTCAATATCTAAAGGAGAGAGCAAAGTCACGAATGAATATAATGAGAGCAATCACAGGGCCCCGTCTAGGAGCGGGACACAGAGTGTTGAGAATGTTTTACATACACGCCGTTCGTTCCCTGGTTGATTATGCAGCGCCTGCCTTACTCACTCTTTCTCCTGGTCAGTGGGCAAACGTTGAGGTTCTTCAAAATGATGCGTTGCGAATCATAACAGGTGCTCCCAGATGGACTAAAATACTGAACCTAAGACTCGAAACAAAGCTACCGTCGATTGAAATAAGGGTAAAGGGGATTGCTGCGTGTATGCTGACCAAGATATTGACTAGACCTAGAATCAGTTCACTTAAAGATATAATAACTGGAGCACTAACTCTGGACAGAAGAGCCTCCAATGGCAACAGGTGGACCCATTGTGCGATAAACACCATCAATACGTTCGATATGGCTAACACAGTCACTGAGAGGGGTGTCGACGACATACATGCAGACTTTGTTATACAAGCCCCTTGGGAATCTCTGCCAGCAGACTTTAAGATTATGGCTCTTGAAGGAAAGAAGAACCAGTCACATCCTCATCTGCTACGTAACATTGCACAGATGCATATAGAGGCAAGCATGGCATCCGACAGCTTCACTTACTTCACGGGTGGGTCAGTAGACCAGCAGGGACAAGAAACCGGAGCTGCAGTTAAAGCAGGAAACTCTGTATATAGTTGGAGGCTCTCAAATGGGTGTTCGACTTTACAAACGGAGATGCTTGCCATTCAAAAGGCTTTGGAACATGCTCTTGCTGAACACCGACAACATGTTATCATCCATACAGATTCGAGAACCGCCATTGAAACCTTGCAACAAGAACACATATGTGATAACATCCATCTGATCACAAATGTCTTATCATTCATGCACACACTCAACCGACAAGGCCGATGGGTACTTATCAACTGGGTGTCAAGTCATGTGGGACTAATAGGAAATGACATTGCAGACGAAGCTGCAAAACTTGCTACTAAGAGGAGAAATGTAGACATTTACATACCGCAGAGTCTATCTCAGATGAAGAAAGTAATTCGAAACAGAGCAATGCAAAAGATGTACAGTGACCACACCACAGCAGTTGCAACATCAGGATCTGCGGGTTGGTACAAGAATTCAACCAACTACGAACCACTTAGTTTGATGAAAGGGGGCAGTAGAACAACGGAAGTGCACTTACATCGCATCAGGCTTGGATACCCATGTGCATGGGAAATAGGCTTACAGGTTCCGGAAGATGAGAGGAAATGTCGACACTGTGGAGAAATGCCCGACGGACCGCTGGAACATTATCTAACACAGTGCACAGTTACAAACCCGTTAAGATTTCAACTTAGATTCAACAGAGCAGAGGAAGTTGTTAAACACATAGGGCAAAATCTTACTGAAGCGACCATACGAGTCATAAATACTCATCCTCCGCCCAAGTAAAACAGAAACAAGCATCACTTAGTGGGCCAGCCAGAGGCTTAGGGCCCGCGCAGGATTATCCCTGCTAAAAAGAAAAGAAAAGAAAAAAAAAAAAAAAAAAAAAAAAAAAAAAACTGTCACAGGTATGGCATCTATACTTATACTTACGAGATGAACGGTATGGTAAACAACACAGCTCAATTCTAACACAATGTCAAACAAAATAATTCAATAAAAAATAAATAAATCGAAATCTATGAAAATAAAATTCATCAATGCAATTGGAAACATTGAAATGGAATTTGTGACATATTTATTATAGCGTGCATGTTATTATTATGTGCAACAGATGGCGCTTTTTTTCAAAAACGCATGTTTTTACCTGTCACAAGGGTGGCATCTATATATTAGGTATATAAAAAGATGCACCTATTCGAATGCAACGTTGTGTCAAAATTTCAAATCAATAGGTAAAGAAATTTCAGAGATTACAGCGTGTGTTGCTCTTGCGTCCAACAGATAGCGCTGTTTTAAAAAAAGAAAACATGTTTTTCCTGTCACAGGTGAGGCATGTATATAGTAGATATATGAAAAGACGCGCCTATTCGAAGGCAATGTAGCGTCAAAATTTCAAAGACATCGGTAAAGAGGTTTCGAAGATTTTCCTCACATGAAAAAACACATGAAAAACAGTTTTTCAGAAAAAGCATGTTTTTTTACCGTCACAGATGTGACATCTATATAGTATGTATATAAAAATCTGCGCGGATGCGAATGGAACTTAGTGTGAAAATTTCAAAGCAATCGGCGAAGAACTTTCGGAGATTAGCGATTATGCACAAACGAACATTTTTATTTTTATGTATATAGATATACAAGTAGTACCCAGCCACGCGTTGCTGTGGCTCAGCAACGCGTGTGCATTGCTGAGCCACAGCAACCTTCCCCTGTCCCCCAGTCCTCCGCACCATTCCACCCTCACCCGTCTCCTCGGCCACCCAACCATTCCCCACTCCACCATCCCCTCTTCCTTCCCACCATGTCCCACTCCTCTGTCCTCCCCACCATTCTCCATTTACCCCATCCCCTCGTTCCCACCATCCCAAACTCCCCCGTCCCCTCATCATACCCACCACACCATTCCCCACTCCTTTGTCTGATGCCTTCCCATATGGTCTAATGTTCCCATCAGAAAATTAGGATCATCAAGTGACCTGATGTTCCCATCACTGAAATATAAGAAAAACAGTTAAAAAAGAAATGAAAATATGAAAAAAATAAAAAAATAAACTATACTCATGAAATTAACAATATGGTAAACATCACAGCCCAATTCCAACGCAATTCACACAAAATAATTCAATCAAAATGAAAATAAATCAAAATCAATGAAAATTTAATTTATCAATGCAATCTGAAACATTGAAATGGAATTGTAACATATTTAGTATAGCATGTGTGTGTTGCTCTTACATGCAACAGATGGTGCTCTTTTTCAAGAAAAACATACTTTTACCTGTCACAGGTGTGGAATCCATACTTATACGTACGAAATGAATGGTATCGTAAACAACACAGCTCAATTCCAACAAAATGTCCAAAAAATAATTCAATATAATTAAAAATAAATCGAAATCTATGAAAATGAAATTTATCAATGTAATCGGAAACATTAAAAAGGAATTTGTGACATATTTAGTACAGCGTGCATGTTGCTATTATGTGCAACAGATGGCGCTGTTTTTTTTTTTTTAAATCATGTTTTTACCTGATACAGGGGTAGCATCTATATGGTAGTATATACAAAGACGCACCTATTCGAATGCAACGTTGTGTTAAAATTTCAAAGCAATTGGTGAAGAACGTTCAGAGATTACAGCGTATGTTACTATTACATCCAACAGATGGCGCTCTTTTTACAAAAAAAAACATGTTTTTCATGTCACAGGTGAGGCATGTATATATTAGATAAATAAAAAGACGCGCCTATTCGAATGCAACGTAGTGTCAAAATTTAAAAGCAATCCGTAAAGAAGTTTCGTAGATTTCCCTCACATGAAATACACATGAAAAACACAGTCTTGCAGAAAAAAACAGGTTTTTTACCGTCACAGATGTGACATCTATAAAATATGTACATAAAAACATCCTCGGATGCAAATGGAACGTTGTGTGAAGTTTTCAATGTAATCAGTGAAGAAATGAGATTAGCTATTAAGAACAAACGAACATTTCCATATATATATATATATATATATATATATATATATATATATATATATATATATATATATATATGTCGTACCTAGTAGCCAGAACTCACTTCTCAGCCTACTATGCAAGGCCCGATTTGCCTAATAAGCCAAGTTTTCATGAATTAATTGTTTTTCGACTACCTAACCTACCTAACCTAACCTAACTTACCTTTTTCAGCTACCTAACCTAACCAAACTTATAAAAATAGGTTAGGTTAGGTTAGGTAGGGTTGGTTAGGTTCGGTCATATATCTACGTTAATTTTAACACCAATAAAAAAAATTGACCTTATGCATAATGAAATGGCTAGCTTTATCATTTCATAAGAAAAAAAATAGAGAAAATATATTATTTCAGGAAAACTTGGCTTATTAGGCAAATCGGGCCTTGCATAGTAGGCTGAGAAGTGAGTTCTGGCTACTAGGTACGACATATATATATATATATATATATATGTCGTACCTAGTAGCCAGAACTCACTTTTTGGCCTACTATTCAAGACCCGATTTGCCTAATAAGCCAAGTTTTCCTGAATTAATATATTTTTTCTAATTTTTTTCTTATGAAATGATAAAGCTACCCATTTCATTATGTATGAGGTCATTTTTTTTATTGGAGTTAAAATTAACGTAGATATATGACCGAACCTAACCAACCCTACCTAACCTAACCTAACCTATCTTTATAGGTTAGGTAGCCGAAAAAGTTAGGTTAGGTTAGGTTAGGTAGGTTAGGTAGTCGAAAAACAATTAATTCATGAAAACTTGGCTTATTAGGCAAATCGGGCCTTGCATAGTAGGCTGAGAAGTGCGTTCTGGCTACTAGGTACGACATATATATATATATATATATATATATATATATATATATATATATATATATATATATATTGTGACGGTAACGCGTTGGTGTTCGGCTGTTTCAAAAGCTAGGGGTATGGCCTCGTCACATAAAGAAACAAAAAGAGAAAATCTGGAACTTTCGTCTGTGGTAAGGTAATGGGAAGACACACAAAACACAAGTAAATTTAACAATGAAATTTTAATTACGTTAGAAAAGCAAAACATGAATAAAATGGACATAAAAATTGTAACATAAATCAATCAAACAAAATAATAAGAATAATCACTGGCAAAATGAAAAGTTTCGTTAAGACAAGTGAATAATATACAAGGAGATATATGAGTGCAGGAATATTGGCTTTAAGCTGCCACCTCTCTTAGTACACGTAAGCCAGGGCTTAGTCTACCAATGAGACGTGTTAACTTGTGGAAAGCACGGGATATTCTGAGGGCTGTAGGTCGTGGTGGCCCAGACATCAGGTAGTGTGGCGGGTGGAGGGAGCAGGTGCGACGGCACCAGCCAATCAGCGATGTGCAGGCGACGGACAAGTAGTTTGCTGGTTTGAGTGGCGGAGGTGGAGCAGGTGTTCCCGGTGCTGAATACGTTTGCTCTCTGGGCAAACCTTGGTGTTGTACTTGTTGGATATATCTTCTATATTAGTTGTAGAGGGACGTACTTAGGAGGGAAGAGCAGGCTCAATCTCTCTTGAAGGAGATTATCGTCACAATATATATATATATATATATATATATATATATATATATGTATATATATATATATATATATATATATATATATATATATATATATATATATATATATATATATATATATATATATATATATATATATATATATATGTCGTACCTAGTAGCCAGAACGCACTTCTCAGCCTACTATGCAAGGCCCAATTTGCCTAATAAGCCAAATTTTCCTGAAATAATATATTTTCTCTATTTTTTTTCTTATGAAATGATAAAGCTACCCATTTCATTATGTATGAGCTCAATTTTTTTTTATTGCAGTTAAAATTAACGTAGATATATGACCGAACCTAACCAACCCTACCTAACCTAACCTAACCTATCTTTATAGGTTAGGTTAGGTTAGGTAGCCGAAAAAGTTAGGTTAGGTTAGGTTAGGTAGGTTAGGTAGTCGAAAAACAATTAATTCATGAAAACTTGGCTTATTAGGCAAATCGGGCCTTGCATAGTAGGCTGAGAAGTGCATTCTGGCTACTAGGTACGACATATATATATATATATATATATATATATATATATATATATATATATATATATATATATATATATATATATTTGGTAGCAGTCTTTCTTGTAAACATTTCTTGTTGAATATGACCGAATGTGTAAGATTAATGATTCTAACACGAATCTTCTTAATATTTTTTACGTTTTCTTCACTGTCGGGGTAATTGAAATATTAACTCTCCAAAGTTCATTTTATCATTTTTTGTTTATTGTCTGAAGTCTAAAAGCGTTTTGCAAGGTCTTTTTACATTTTAAAAGACAGGTTTAGACTTATCAAACATCATGCTTATATTAGTTTTGGGTGAGGTGATATGACACAAATGTTTTTGAGTGTGGTGACAGAACACGAATTAATGGGTATAAATTGGATATGAAAACATATGAATGAAATTAACTACAGAAGGCCTATTGGCCCACATTTTCTCTTGCTGCTTCTATGTTGGTTCGGGGTCTTGAAATGGGTAGAATATGGTTATGTGTTAATTGGCTGTTGATTGCTGGTGTTGAATTTTTTATGTGAAGGGGCCATAACAAGAAAACCAAGGCCATTGACAGGGCCCAGATGAAATCTCACTATGGATTCTAAAGGAAGGAGTAGAAGTAATGTACCTCTCACTCCCCATGGTGTATAACAAATCACTGGCAACAGGAGAACTGCCTAAAATTTGGAAGACTGCTAATGTAGTCCCAATACACAAGAAATGAGCTAGACAGGAGGCCCTGAACTACGCCAGTGCCCCTAATTTGCATACCATGCAAGTTGATTAAGAAGATTGCGTGAATAAAACTAGTGGAATATCTGGAGCGAAAGAACTTTGTAATATAACATTAACATGGGTTCAGGGATGCCACGTCATGCCTCACAGGATTAAATGAATTCTACGACCAGGTAACAAAAATCAGGCAGGAGAAGAAAGGGGTGGGCAGACCGCATATTTTTGGATTACCAGAAAGCCTTTGACACAGTACCACACATGGGACTAGTGCACATGATGATGATGCAGACAGTAGTGAAAAGGAACTGCTCCATTGGATAGGGAAGAGCCTAAGCTACAGAAGAAAGCGAGTCACTGAGAGGGGTGGGGTGTCAGATTGGCGAGGCGACTCCAGTGGAGTCCCACAGGGATCAGTCCTTGGACCAATACTGTTTCTGATATATATATATATATATATATATATATATATATATATATATATTAGTATATTTTGGTAGCAGTCTTTCCTGTAGACATATATTATTAAATATGACCGAAAAAGTAAGATTAATAATTCTAACACGAATTTTCTCAATCTTTCGTACATTACGCTTCACTGTTGGAGGTAAATTAAAAATCAATTCTCCAAAATTCATTTTTATTTTTAGTCTGACGCGACACGGGCGCGTTTCGTAAAACTTATTACATTTTCAAAGACTTTAGTTCACAAATACACAACTGAACATACGTATCTCCGATTTTATATCTACATTTGAGTGAGGTGGGAGGGGTGATGTGGCATTAACACAAGACAGAACAAGAGGGGATATTAATAGGGTATTAAAAGTATCAACACAAGACAGAACACAAACAATGGGTATTGAATAGAAGTGTTTGTAGAAAGCCTATTGGTCCATATTTCTTGATGCTTCTATATTGGAGCGGAGTCTTGAGGTGGGTAGAATATAGTTGTGCAATAATTGGCTGTTGATTGCTGGTGTTGACTTCTTGATGTGTAGTGCCTCGCAAACGTCAAGCCGCCTGCTATCGCTGTATCTATCGATGATTTCTGTGTTGTTTACTAGGATTTCTCTGGCGATGGTTTGGTTGTGGGAAGAGATTATATGTTCCTTAATGGAGCCCTGTTGCTTATGCATCGTTAAACGCCTTGAAAGAGATGTTGTTGTCTTGCCTATATACTGGGTTTTTTGGAGCTTACAGTCCCCAAGTGGGCATTTGAAGGCATAGACGACGTTAGTCTCTTTTAAAGCGTTCTGTTTTGTGTCTGGAGAGTTTCTCATGAGAAGGCTGGCCATTTTTCTGGTTTTATAGTAAATCGTCAGTTGTATCCTCTGATTTTTGTCTGTAGGGATAACGTTTCTATTAACAATATCTTTCAGGACCCTTTCCTCCGTTTTATGAGGTGTGGAAAAGAAGTTCCTGTAAAATAGTCTAATAGGGGGTATAGGTGTTGTGTTAGTTGTCTCTTCAGAGGTTGCATGGCTTTTCACTTTCCTTCTTATGATGTCTTCGATGAAACCATTGGAGAAGCCGTTATTGACTAGGACCTGCCTTACCCTACAGAGTTCTTCGTCGACTTGCTTCCATTCTGAGCTGTGGCTGAGAGCACGGTCGACATATGCGTTAACAACACTCCTCTTGTACCTGTCAGGGCAGTCGCTGTTGGCATTTAGGCACATTCCTATGTTTGTTTCCCTAGTGTAGACTGCAGTGTGGAAACCTCCGCCCTTTTCCATGACTGTTACATCTAGAAAGGGCAGCTTCCCATCCTTTTCCATCTCGTAAGTGAAACGCAGCACGGAACTCTGCTCAAATGCCTCCTTCAGCTCCTGCTGATGTCTGACATCGGGTACCTGTGTAAAAATGTCGTCAACATACCTGCAGTATATGGCCGGTTTCAAGTTCATGTCGACTAAGACTTTTTGCTCGATGGTACCCATGTAGAAGTTTGCAAACAGGACACCTAGGGGAGAACCCATGGCGACCCCATCTACTTGCTTATACATGTGCCCATCCGGGCTCAAGAAGGGTGCCTCTTTAGTACAAGCTTGGAGTAGTTTCCTCAGAATAATTTATGGCATGTCAAGAGGAGTACAGGCTGGATCACGATACACTCTGTCGGCTATCATTCCGATTGTCTCGTCCACAGGTACGTTGGTAAACAGCGATTCTACGTCCAACGAGGCTCTTATCCCTGTGGCCCGTGTGCCCCGCAGTAAGTCAACAAATTCCTTTGGAGACTTCAGGCTGAAGGCGCAAGGAACATAAGGAGTCAGCAGGCCGTTGAGTCGCTTCGCCAGTCTGTACGTGGGTGTGGGTATCTGGCTAATGATTGGCCGAAGTGGGTTTCCAGGCTTGTGCGTCTTGACATTTCCATACGCATATCCAGGTTTATATTCCCCAATGATCTTTGGCAGGTGGAGTCCGAATTTCTTGGCGTTCACAGTTTCGATCAGTTTGTTGACCTTTGCTTTTAATTCGGCTGTAGTGTCCTTCGTTACCCTTTGGAACTTAGTTTGGTCAGAGAGTATGATGTTCATTTTCGCCAGATATTCGTCTTTTTTAAGAATGACATATATTGGCGACTTGTCACCTCTCCTGACAACTATCTCCTTGTTCTCACGAAGGCTTTTAGCTGCCGCTTTAAGCTCGTGGGACAGTATGGTGCTTCTGTAGTTGCCTCGATTCTTTCCTCCTTCTGCAATAAGTTCTGCTTGTAAGGTATCTTTGGTAGTGACCTTCTTTTGTGTCTCGAGGTCGAATATGTCGTCCAACAGAATTTCCAACTCTACTTTCCGGGCCATCTCACTCGGTCTGGACATAACATGACAGTTTATGCCCAGATTTAGGAGAGTGACTTGGTCCTCAGTGAGGTTAATTCCTGCAAGGTTCAGGAAGCCATCTCAGCCACAGCTCAGAATGGAAGCAAGTCGACGAAGAACTCTGTAGGGTAAGGCAGGTCCTAGTCAATAACGGCTTCTCCAATGGTTTCATCGAAGACATCATAAGAAGGAAAGTGAAAAGCCATGCAACCTCTGAAGAGACAACTAACACAACACCTATACCCCCTATTAGACTATTTTACAGGAACTTCTTTTCCACAGCTCATAAAACGGAGGAAAGGGTCCTGAAAGATATTGTTAATAGAAACGTTATCCCTACAGACAAAAATCAGAGGATACAACTGACGATTTACTATAAAACCAGAAAAACGGCCAGCCTTCTCATGAGAAACTCTCCAGACACAAAACAGAACGCTTTAAAAGAGACTAACGTCGTCTATGCCTTCAAATGCCCACTTGGGGACTGTAAGCTCCAAAAAACCCAGTATATAGGCAAGACAACAACATCTCTTTCAAGGCGTTTAACGATGCATAAGCAACAGGGCTCCATTAAGGAACATATAATCTCTTCCCACAACCAAACCATCGCCAGAGAAATCCTAGTAAACAACACAGAAATCATCGATAGATACAGCGATAGCAGGCGGCTTGACGTTTGCGAGGCACTACACATCAAGAAGTCAACACCAGCAATCAACAGCCAATTATTGCACAACTATATTCTACCCACCTCAAGACTCCGCTCCAATATAGAAGCATCAAGAAATATGGACCAATAGGCTTTCTACAAACACTTCTATTCAATACCCATTGTTTGTGTTCTGTCTTGTGTTGATACTTTTAATACCCTATTAATATCCCCTCTTGTTCTGTCTTGTGTTAATGCCACATCACCCCTCCCACCTCACTCAAATGTAGATATAAAATCGGAGATACGTATGTTCAGTTGTGTATTTGTGAACTAAAGTCTTTGAAAATGTAATAAGTTTTACGAAACGCGCCCGTGTCGCGTCAGACTATATATATATATATATATATATATATATATATATATATATATATATATATATATATATATATATATATATATACAAATATATATATATATATATATATATATATATATATATATGTATATATATATATATATATATATATATATATATATATATATATATATATGATCTCCCATTGAATAGACTCGTTCCTATCATTGTTTGCTGATGATGCAAATGTTATGAGGAGGATTAAGACAGAGGGAGTTAGTATAAAGCTACAAGCTGACCTAGACAAACTGAATGAATGGTCCAAGAAATGGCTACTAAAGTTCCACCCAAATAAATGTAAGGTAATGAAACTAGGCGGTGGAAGCAGGAGGCCAGACACAGGATACCGAATGGGAGACGAAGCCCTTCACAAAACGGACAGAGAGGAAGATCTAGGGGTTGATATAACGTCAAACCTGTCTCCTGAAACGAACATCAAAAGAATAACATTAGCGGCGTATGCAAGACTAGCTAACATCAGGACTGCTTTCAGAAACCTGTGTAAGAAATCCTTCAGAACCTTGTATACCACATATGTAAGACCAATCCTGGAGTATGCAGGCCCCTGCATGTAGCCCGTACTTTGTCGAACACAAGACGAAGATGGAAAAAGTTCAGAGGTATGCCACTAGGCTAGTCCCAGAACTAAGAGACACGAGTTACGAGGAAATAGTGCGTGAAATGAACCTCACGTCCCTGGAAGACAGGAGAGCTCGGGGAGACATGGTCATTACCTACAAAGGTTTCAGAGGAATTGACAGGGTAGATAAAGGCCTCCACATATGTCCCCAATATCCTCAATTGGATATTCAGGCCACCACCTGTGTCCCCTTGTTCGCGTACCACCCGTGGTATGCGAACAAGGGGACATATGTGGATGCTGAATATCCAATTGAGCCACAGAAAGTTAGAAAGAACTTTTTCAGTTTCAGAGTAGTTAACAGATGGAATACATTAGGCACTGATGTGGTGGAGGCAGACTCCATACACAGTTCCGAATGTAAATATGACAGAGCACAGTAGGCACAGGAATCTGTGCACCAGTTCATTGGCACACACACACACACACAAACACACACACATACACACACACACACACACACACAGTCTTGGGTCAGCCTTGATAGGGAGCAGACGTATAGGGGCAACGGTTCGCATATACCGAAGGAACAATAGGGTCAAGGGAGCAGGTGTACTGTGCAGTGGGAACCACTTACGATTTTATTATTGAATGGAATGCATTAGTGTCCATGATATGATATTATATAAATCTTGCACACTGTTGAAGACTTACAAAGAGACACTTACCAGCCAGCCCCCCCCCCCCGCAAGCACTCTAGGTGAATACACTCTAGGTAATCCTGTGTGGTCTTCAGGTCTCCACGTGGGTCCCGGCTTGTGCGACTGATGCTGCCTCAAGGACTCGATCTTCACTAGCTATCTTCTCTAAATGCACTAAGATAATTCACCTCGAGATGTGATCAATGTGTTGCATTACAATGCCACTGTTCGATTTATAATGTCCCGATTCCCACTGCACAGTACACCTGCTCCCTTGACCCTATTGTTCCTTCGGTATAGGCGAACCGTTGCCCCTATACGTCTGCTCCCTATCAAGGCTGACCCAAGACGGTGTGTGTGTGTGTGTATGTGTGTGTGTTTGTCTTCAGGACCCACGTGGAGACCTGAAGACCACACAGGATTACCTAGAGTGTATTCACCTAGAGTGCTTGCAGGGGGGGGGGGCTGGCTGGTAAGTGTCTCTTTGTAAGTCTTCAACAGTGTGCAAGATTTATATAATATCATATCATGGACACTAATGTATTCCATTCAATAATAAAATCGTAAGTGGTAGTTAGGTAACAAGAGTCATCTGCAGCATGTGGAAGAATACAAAAAAGTATTCCTGCAGAGGGACAGGACGAAGGAGAAGAGAGCCAGGGCAGCAGAGGCAAGGAGGAAGCGCAGGGAGAGAGGAGTAAACCAGGAAATCGCAACCCCCAACACAACAGTTCCAGAGACAAGAGGGGAACCTACAACCAGCATCCCAGCAACACCAGAGGGGAGGGCAACACCACCACCCCCTCTGCATAGAAACCCTCCCCTTCCCCACACCCTACCTGCCCACACCCAAATGCCCCCCCCTCCCTCCCCCCCACCCCATTCTGACCCTGTCACCCCTCCCCCATTCCCACCATGTCCCCCTCCTACCTTTCCCCCCCCTCCCCCTTCATCCCATTCCATCCCTATCTTGCCTCCCCCCTCACCCTGTATCCTCCATCTTCCCCTTATCTTTTTACCCCACACCCTACCTGTCCCTCCTTCCCTTGAACCCCCCACCCCTACCCCAAAGGGTCTCCTCTGAGACCCTGCAAACCACCTCACAGATCTTCATACCCAGGGAACAGCTTTCCCCACCAGCAGAATGCGCGCCAAGAAAGGGACAAGAAAATGAACAGAAGAAAGTGAGCTTCAAGGCAATGTACACTAACATAGATGGGATTACAAATAAAACAAGTGAACTCGGAGAATGGGCACTAGAAGAAAAACCAGACATAATAGCACCCATAGAAACAAAGCTAACGAAAACCATAACAAATGCAGTGTTTCCACAGGACTACTATGTAGTGAGGAAAGAGAGAGAAGGGAGTGGAGGAGGTGGTGTAGCTTTGCTGACAAGAAAAGGTTGGAGTTTTGAAGAGATGGTACATGAGAACTGTGAAGGTTTTAGTGACTATATATCAAGCACCATAGTAACTGGAGGACAGAAAATGATAGTAGTAGTCATATATAGCTCCCCACCGAACGACAGAAGACCCAGACAGGAATATGATTGAAACAACATGGCCACCATCAATATAATAGAAAGAACAGCTTCTGTGGCTAGCAGGAACGGAGCCAGACTGCTAATCAAGGGAGACTTCAACCATGGGAAGATAGATTGGGAGAAAAGAGACCCATATGGAGGACCAGACACATGGACAGCTAAGCTGCTGGACGTGGCAACAAGAAACATTCTAAGTCAACACGTCAAGGGACCGACAAGAATGAGAGGAGAGGATGAACCAGCTTTGCTTGATCTGACTATTTACCCTAAATGAGATGGATATAAGGGAAGTTCAGTTGGAAGCCCCTTTGGGAATGGGTGATCATAGTGTATTGAGTTTTGAGTACCTGGTTGAGCAAGGAATTATCTCCCCCAACAAAGAACTGGGAAACAAAGGGCTGGCGTACCGAAAGGGAAACTATGAGGAGATGAATAAATTCCTAAGGGATATACAATGGGACATAGAACTCAGAACCAAGTCCGTACAAGACATGATGGACTATGTCACCCAAAAGTGTCAGGAGGCTGTAAGCAGGTTTATAACTGCCCGACAGGAAAAAACCGAGAAGCAAAAGAAGAATCCGTAGAGGAACTTCCGTAATAAAAGAACACCAGATAGTAGAGAGAGATACCAGAGAACCAGGAACGAGTATGTAGGTGTTACGGCCCTATTGGGTCGCAACTGGGTTCTTCTCTGATCGTATTAGAGTTTGGGTATCCGGCCCCAAGTTAGTAGTGGTTTTCAAGGGGTGTGTTCCGTAACGCAAGTAAATTAAAGGGGAAAGGGATACAAATGCACTAAATTAAATATATATAATCACCACCACCATAAATAAATAACAGTCACACGGGGTTATAAACACTATAATGCACAGAATGGTCTTCCCCTGAAGACACAGGATGCTCCACGGTGCTCACGATGAGTAGCCCTGGTTCTCTTCCTTGTGGCCCATGATGAATCCTCAGATTCTCTCGGCGAATCTACCCCCGGCCACAGGCCAGCCAAATCACAGTCCCACTGGGTGCACCGTCGTGGAGGCCTTCAACCACAAATCCAGCCTGTAGCTGGCAGGTTCCGATATGCTCCGCTGAGTAGGCCACTCCACGATCGATACTAGGTTTGCGAGCCCTAGGCAGGAGCCTCGTGTGATGCCGCTGATCACTCTCCTCTCTCAACACCCCAGTGGCTAGTCTTCTCCACCAGCCAGCCCCGGGTATGACAATTCCTGGTACTGCCACGTCACAGGCAGGTTAACACACTCAACAGTGTTCATCCGGAGTGACTCACAGCTTCTGCAGCAAACACGTGTAGAGACTATGGCTGCCTTGGGTAGACTGCCCCACCGTCCAATCCAGCAGTCCCAGGTCGACTCTGTAATCAGACACATCATCAGTACTAGGGACACTCTAGGGCACCTCACTTACAGGTGTAGACACAAACGTCCACCTATCCACTCCATAGATGGCGTTGCTGTCTAAGCGCCACCTCACCAGAGGTCAGCAGCGGCTATGTTACGAGCTGATTAAGACAGGAATCCAGCCCCTGTGGCCGGTATATCCCGTCCTCACTAGATGGCGTCGTCCATTTGGAGGGGGTTTCGGGAGCAGACTCACAGATGGCGATGTCGTCACTGCTCCGTGCTCGGACGCTGGGCTCGAGTCCATAACAGTAGGCATGAGAAGAGCAGCTGTGAAAGGGTATGAAAATGATATAGCTAATGAAGCCAAGACCGAACCAAAGCTACTCCACAGTCACATCAGGAGGAAGACAACAGTGTAGGAACAGGTGATGAAACTTAGGACAGGTGAGGACAGGTACAAAGAGAATGACAAAGAGGTGTGTGAAGAACTCAACAAGGGGTTCCAGAATGTCTTTACAATAGAACAAGGAGAAGTCACGGTGCTAGGAGAGGTGGCAGCAAACCAGGCGACCTTGGAAGGGTTCGAAATTACAAGAGATGAGGTCAAGAACCACCTATTGGGGCTGAACGTGAGAAAAACTGTTGGGCCGGACGGAATCTCACCATGGGTATTGAAAGAGTGAGCAGGAGCACTTTGTTTGCCACTCTCCATAGTGTATAGTAGCTCACTGGAAACGGGAGACCTACCAGAAAAATGGAAGATGGCTAATGTAGTTCCAATATACAAAATGGGTGACAGACAAGAGGCACTGAACTACAGGCCAGTGTCCTTAACTTGTATACCATGCAAGGTGATGGAGAAGATTGAGAGAAAGAACCTAGTAACACATCTGGAGAAAAGGGACTTCGTGACAACACATCAACATGGGTTCAGGGAGGGTAAATCTTGCCTTACAGGCTTAATAGAATTCTACGATCAGGTGACAAAGATTTAGCAAGAAAGAGAAGGATGGGTGGACTGCATTTTTTTGGACAGTCGGAAAGCCTTTGACACAGTACCCCATAAAAGGCTGATGCATAAGCTGGAGAAACAGGCAGGAGTAACTGGTAAGGCGCTCCAGTGGATAAGGGAGTACCTAAGCAATAGGAAGCAGAGAGTTACAGTGAGGGGTGAGACCTTAGATTGGTGTGAAGTCACCAGTGGAGTCCCACAGGGCTCTGTACTCGGACCTATCCTGTTTCTGATATTCGTAAATGATCTCTCAGAGGGTTATCTTGAGTTATCTTGAGTTGATTTCAGTGCTTTGTATTTAGCGTCCCCGCGGCCTGGTCCTTGACCAGGCTTCCACCCCCAGGAAGCAGCCCGTGACAGCTAACTAACTCCCAGTTACCTATTTACTGCTAGGTAACAGGGGCATAGGGTGAAAGAAACTCTGCCCATCGTTTCTCGCTGACGCCCGGGATCGAACCCGGGACCACAGGATCACAAGTCCAGTGTGCTGTCCGCTCGGCCTACCAGCTCCCTTTAGACTCATTCGGTATAGACTTATTCCTCTCAATGTTTGCTGACGACGCTAAAATTATGAGAAGGATTGAGACAGAGGAGGACAGCTTGAGGCTTCAAGAAGACCTGGACAAGCTGCAGGAATGGTCGATCAAATGGTTGTTAGAGTTTAACCCAAGCAAATGTAATGTAATGAAGATAGGGGTAGGGAGCAGGACACCAGAAACAATGTATCATTTGAGAGATTATATTCTTCAAGAATCAGAGAGAGAGAGAGAGAGAGAAACCTTGGGCGTTGATATCACGCCAGACATGTCCCTCGAAGTCCATATCAAGAGGATAACATCAGCGGCATATGCCAGGATAGCCAAAATAAAAACGGCCAGCAGAAACTTATGTAGGGAATCATTCAGAACATTGCATGCCATATATGTCAGACCAATCCTGGAGTATGCAGCTCCAGCACGGAGTCCATATCTCATCAAGCATAAGACTAAATTGGAGAAGATTCAAAGTTTTGCCACCAGACTAATACCCAGACTCTGGGGGTATGAGCTACGAGAAGAGACTACGGAAATTAAACCTCACGTTGCTGGAAGATAGATGAGTTAGGGAGATATGATCATCACATACAAGATTCTCAAAGGAATTGATATTGTAGAAGAGACAGAATATTTAACACCAGGGGCACATGCACTAGGGGACACAGGTGGAAATTGAGTGCCCAAATGAGCCATAGAGACATTAGAATGAATTTATTTCGTGTCAGAGTTTTTGACAAACGGAATGCTTTAGGAAGGGATGTGGTGGAAGCGGACTCCAAACGCAGTTTCAAGTGTAGATATGATAGAGCACGAAAGGCTCAGGAACCTGTACATAAGTTCATTGACAGTTGAGAAGCGGGACCAAAGAGCCAGAGCTCAAACCTCCGCAAGCACAACTAGGTGAGTACAGAGTCAGAGCACAGAGTCAGGCACACAGACATACAGAACATCGGAAGAAAAGGCTTTTAGAACATCTGGAGGGAAAGAATTTTGTTACACAGCACTAGCATGAGTTCAGGGATCGTGCATCACAGACTTAATAGTATGCGAAAAAATAGGCAAGAAAAAGAAGGGTGAGCAGATTTTTTCTTGGACTGTCAGGAAGCCTTTGACACAGTACCCCATAAAAAGCTGTTACAAAAGTTGGAGAAACAGGTACTAGTAAAAGGTAAGATGCTCCGGTCGATAAAAGAGTATCTAAGCAAAAGAAAACAGCGAGTAACTTTGAGGGGTGAGAAATCAGAGTCGCAAGATGTCACCAGCGGAGTCCCACAGGGTTCTGTACATGGACCCATTCTGTTTCTGATATAAGTAAACAATCTTCCAGAAGGTATAGACTCATTCCTCTCAATGTTTGCTGATGCTGCAAACAAAACGAGAAGAATCAAGACAGATGAAGATAGACAGTGACTACAGGACGATCAGAACAAACTGAAGGAATGGTATAGAAAATGGCTACTACAGTTTAATTCGGGAAAGTGTAATGTAATGAAATTAGGCGAAGAGAGCAAGAGGCTGAACACATGGTACTCATCTAGGAGATGAAATCCTACAAAAGTTAAATGAAGAGAAAGATCTGGGGGTTGTTCTGGGGACACCGAACCTGTCCCCAGAGGCCCACATCAAAAGGATATCATCAGCGGCATATGCTAGATTGGCCAACATTAGAACTGCCTTTAGAAACTTGTGTAAGGAATCGTTCAGGACCCTGTATACCACTTATGTAAGACCAATCCTGGAGTATGCAGCTCCAGCCTTGTG
This sequence comes from Procambarus clarkii, assembly GCF_040958095.1. Classification (NCBI taxonomy): domain Eukaryota; kingdom Metazoa; phylum Arthropoda; class Malacostraca; order Decapoda; family Cambaridae; genus Procambarus; species Procambarus clarkii. The sequence goes on from NC_091185.1 coordinate 22,468,277, forward strand.
TTCATACCTAGTTAAACACAAGACAAATTTAGAGAAGATTCAGAGGTATGCCACTAGAGAAGTCCTAGAACTGAGAGATATGAGCTACGAGGAAAGTCTTCGGGAGCTAAACCTCACGTTCCTGGAAAACGGAAGAGTAGGCGGAAACATGATAACCACCTACAAAATTCCGAGAGGAATTGACAGGGTGGACAAAGGCAAACTATTTAGCATGGGTGGAACACGCACAATGGAACACAGACGGAAACCTAGTATCCAAATGAGCCACAGAGACACTAGAAATATTTTTTTCAGTGTCAGAGAAGTTAACAAGTAGAATGCATTAAGCAGTGATGTGATGGAGGCAGACTCCATACACATGTAGATATGATAGAGTCCAATAGGCTCCAGAATCTGTACACCAGTTGATTGACTGTTGAAAGGAAGGAACAAAGAGCTAAAGCTCAACCCCACGCAAGGACAACTTGGTGAATACAGACACACATAGTTTGAAACACAGACATGCAGCATCAGAAAGACAGACTCACAGACACAGAGTAAGGCACACAGAGTCAGACACACATTCCCCAGACCCCATTCACCCTCCTGGTCTCCATAATTGCCCAGACATTTTCTGCCTTACCCCCTTCCCCCAGCCCTCTGACTCCCAGATACCCCTCACCTTCTCATCCTCCTCCTTATTCCCGGACACTTCCCACCACACATCCACTTATTGGAGATATGACTGCATCCATCTCTCACATGCAGCACACACTAAGGGAGACAGGTAGGCAGATGAGGTATATGAACTCTATTAACAGTTTCCAAGAAGAGTCTCAAAGTTTTGTACACCAATGATGATGGGGTATCCAATAAAGCAGAGGAAATCATTGAAAGGGTTAGTGAAGCCGATCCAGACATAATTGCAATAGTGGAAACTAAAATATATGATACGATCTCGGATGCAATTTTCCCAGAGGGATACCTAGTGATAAGGAAAAAAAGGACACAGGGACAAGGAAAGGGAGTGGCACTCCTCATAAAGCAAAAATGTAAATGTAATGCTCCATACTTGGGATTCTGACAGGTGATGAGAAAAGGATTGTGATCTTGATAATCTATAATCCCCCCACCAAACAGTAAAATACACAGACAGGAATATGATGATAACAACAATACATGTATAGACGAACTGCAGAGGGCAGCAACAACAGCTCACAGAATGAGAGCGAAACTGCTGGTCATTGGGGATTTCAATCATGGAGAGGTCGATTGTGAATCAATATATCCCTATGGTGGGGAGGAAGAGAAACGTGAGGAGCAAAATTAGTGGAAGTTATAGACAGGAATTTCCTAACACAACATATGAAGCAAGAAACAGGGGAAAGAGGAGGGGGATACACCAAGCCTATTAGACCTGATTTTAACCCAGAATGGGGAAGATATTAAGAATGTGAAACATGAAGCGCTACTAGGGGCCAGTGACCATTATGTCCTAGTCTTTGACTACATGATCGAGATAAAAATTGTGACCACAGGGCAAGAGGTCTGAGAAAGGAGAGAAGACTATTGGAAAGGGGATTACTGGAGGATTAGAAGTGCAGTGGAAAGAAGAACTAAGAGGAAAAACACTGCAAGATATGATGGACTTAGTCAAATGAAAATGAAAGGAGGCCGAAAAGAGTTTTATACCAACAGTAAGGGAAAAAGTAGGATGGAATATTTGTTGACCAAATCACACACTAGAGAGTGAAGGGACGACGACATTTTGGTCCGTCTTGGACCATTCTCAAGTCGACTGTGTTGAGGGAAGGAGGTGAAGGTAATATATATAGGCAAGAGAGAGGTGAGGAGAAGAAAATCTTAAATCTTTGTCTATTCTAACTCTAGTACTTTTTCGGACATTTCTGCCTTTAGAGGGACCCTTTTCCCCATTCTTTACAGCTTGTTTTCTAAAAATTACCACCTTCCTCGTCGCTTCCAGCTTGTCCTTGCCTCCCTGAAATCTAACAATTTCATTCTTATCCTTCCTTCCTACAAAGGCAATTCGGTGGTTGACCTTGACCGTGGTGACCACCTCCAGAAAGAAGATGTCTTGCTCTCTGACTCCCGCACATATGCCCCTCTGACATCTAACCCTTTGGTTCGCCTCAAAACTTCCTTTAACCGCAAATAAAGACAGCTCTCTAGTCGATGTCCTCCTGACTTCGATATCATTAAACGTTTCCGTGTCATCTGCCCCTTCTCTTCCTTATTTCTATGGTCTACTTAAGACTCATAAACCTGGTGCTCCTCTTCGTCCTATCATTTCTTCACACGAGCTCTGTCGACTATCCTCTTGGTTCCTGGCTCGCTAAAACTCTAATGCCTTACCTTGACACTTTTTCTCCTGACCACCTTCGTCACTCTCAGGACTTCATAGAAAGACTGCGCCTGCAGCCCTCCTGTAATATGCTTAGTCTTGATGTCGACTCTGTGTACACTAATGTTATCCTCGATGACGTTCTCTCTTTCCTTAGACAGAAGGCGACTGAGTCCCTACTTCCTCTCCCGCTTCCCATTGACGTTTTCCTCGAACTCATTAGACTCTGTGTTGACTCTAACTCTTTTTCTTTCAACAGTATATATTACACTCAAACTTTTGGTGTCGCTATGGGTTCCCCTCTCTTCCCTGTTCTTGCCAATTTTTACATGGAATACTTCGAAACTGTTCTTCATCCTTCTATTGATACTCGTCCCTCCCTCTCTCTGGCTTCGCTATGTTGATGACATTTTTGCTTTATGGCCTCATGACCTTAGTCTTTTCCAGCCCTTCCTCTCCTCTCTTAACAATCTGGCTCCTTCTATCCATTTCAAAGTTGAATGAGAATCTAATTCCCTCCTTCCCTTTCTTGACGTTCATGTTCACAGTTCTGTATCCGGGTTCTCTTTCTATGTATACCGCAAACCCATGCATAGTGGCATGTACATTCAATTGATTTCCTACCATCCTCCTTCTGTTAAGAAAAGTGTCCTCGTCTCTCTCTTCCTCCGCGCTCTACGCATCAGCGACCCTCAGTTTCTTGATTCTGAAATTGCCTTTATCAACAAAACATTCTCTCGCGTTGGTTACCCTGTGCATTTTATCAACTGAGCCTATTCTCAAGCTAAACGAAATTTCTTTCATCCTAAACCTGCTTCCAATACTAGTAGCACTGTACTATGCCTTCCCTTCACATCTGAACTCAAAACCTTTACTAATTCCTTTCCTCCTCATAACCTAAAACTCGCCTTTCGAAAAACTAACACACTTCGCAGCAATCTAGTTCACATTGCTCCTCCTGCTTCTAATGCTGCTGGTGTCTACTCTATTTCCTGTTCGTCTTGTTCTCTCCAATATTTTGGGGAAACTGGCCGTACGTTTAATGACAGACTTAAAGAATACAAAAGAAGTGTTAAGTCTGAAGACACAAACAATGCTCTCTTCTGTCATGTTAGGGATTCTAATCATCCTATTGATTGGTCTTCCTCCAAAATAATCTTTCTTGCCTCTACTCTACAAAGACACCGTCTCGTTGAATCGGCTCTAGCACACAATGTACCCAACATGAACTTCAGTCTTGACTTTGTTGCTGTTGACTCTTCCCTTTCACAGTATATACTCAAATGCTCTAAACTTTCTAACAAACGTAACCTAACATAAGCTTACATTTCAATTTTTTTCTTTCCTTCTTTCTTTTCTTTCCCTTGTTTTCTCCTACGATCCCTTGCTTATTCCTATTTCTATCCCCTTATTTTTCCTACTATTATTCCCCTTCTTATTCCTATTACAATCCCCTTCTTATTGGGTGGTTATAAATAGGAGCTGTCTCGTATGGGCCAATGGGCATTCTGCAGTTACCTTTGTTCTTATGTTCTTATGTTCTCATGTTCTTATTCCTATTACTATCTCCTTTATTACACCTTACCTTTCGTACCTTTTGCCTTGCTAATTCATCCTCTAAGACTTTCTTCTCCTCACCTCTCTCTTGCCTATTTATTGCTTTCGCCTGCTTCCCTCATCCTTTACGGGCTCACCATACAACGAGTTACATGGACATTTCGTTTTGAGTAGCTAAATCTAAAACAACAACTTCTATCATCACAATCGACTTGAGAATGGTCCAGGACGGACCGAAATCTTGTCGTTCCTTTACTCTCTAGTGTGTGGTTTGGTCAACATATTTAACTACGTTATTGTGATTCCTCGTCTGCATAGGATGGAATATGTCTATTGTGCCAGGAAGCAAAAATGAGAAGCAGGAGGGTGTGGAGAAAGTACAGAGGACAAAGGACAGAGAACAATAAGATTGCAACAATAACAATTGCAACAGAGTTAAAAATGAATACATTATTATAAGGGGAATATCGGAAAGAAATTATGAAAACTATATTGCAATGAAAGTGAAAAAGGTAACCTAATTACTACATAGTCATATAAGAAGCAAAATGTCGTTAACGACCGAGCCTGAGCAGCTCTCATTGTTAGAAGAAGAGATGACCCAAGATGAAAGACTATCGGATATATTAGCGACACTATTGTCGCTAATATATCCGATAGTCTTTCATCTTGGGTCATCTCTTCTTTAATTAGGAGGAGTTAATGAAACAGCTATGTGGGAAAACTTGACTCATGTAAATCATATAAATTGATACTATTTCGATAGCTAGGAAGGACCACAACTTTTTGTGAAAAAGTGGAAAACACAAGGGTAGAGCAAGTAGTTAAATATTTTACTCCATGAACTAGTGTCCTATGGATGTTTAAATTTATATTACATTGAATATTTAGGGGACTGTATTATGAGTCAAATTCACTCACACAAATTGGTGGGTTACATGCTAAAAGATTAGTGCATTCTTATCATTATTCTGGCGCTGGTTCTTCGCCAGAGTAAATAAATTATGAAAGTAAATAAAGTTGATTATATAATAATAGTTAGAGGTAAATGCACCTCAATATACAACTGTAATATTGAATAGTATATGGTAAATCAAAGGGTTAGTATAATTGATCACCTTGGGAGATCACTAATATAAATACATTGTTAGTGTTACAAATAAACATTAACAGCTTAGCTGTAAATCTAAAGAGGTGTAATCGGTTGCCACGCTCCACCGACAACGTGTTGCATCAGGCAAATTGTTGCACGTGTAGGTGGGGAAGCCTAACACCTCGGTTCACGTGGACTCGGAGCTGGAAGGCACTTACATTATAGAATTCCACTAATTGGTAACTACAAGTATATCCTAAATTACGGAAATCTTCCTAAAGGATATAATTATCACTGCTGAAATCTTCTGCAAATATCTGTGCAATTTATGTTTAAGCACTGTAAATTTCTTCTACAGAAATAATGAATATAATCGCCTAAGTTATAAAAACTGTTAAAGAGGAGAAACGTACGAGATATTGATGGTAAACATTCAGCCTAACGACAACTAGCCTAAGTATAAACATGTGCACATTGTTTTAATATAGGTGATTAATAGTTGCCGGGCCTAGTGTCCACTAATGTAGGAACGATTCCAGATCCCTCGTTCCAAAATGCCGTGATAAGAGGTTGCTTGTGGGTTGGAGAAATGATTAGTTCCTTGGACACTGCCGTGATGTGCCAAGTGACGTGGCACCACTCTACTGGTCGTGGGAGCGAAATTAAAACTATTAGCAAGATCGAAACGTAGCTCTCTGTTGCACGCTGCTAATGGCGTCCGAGTCGTGTGGAACGCGACGTTCTCGCGTCTTCTTCCTCCTCCCGATGGCGCATGCGCGGCTCTCGATAGACATTTCGAGCGTAAATGGATTTATATATACAGTATCGGAATTAACTAAGGAAAGAACAGATGGTGACGAGTATTGATGTCACATTTAATTCTTTCGTGTTAAAATATAACTTCGCACAGCATAAATTGGTTTATTAATGTTACGCAGCTAATTGAGGAAATTAAAGTGAAATCATTTAATTACATTAAAATAATTTCCACTTGAATGTTTAATATCAGTTAAATAAGGGAATTCGAGTAAGCAGTAGTATTCTACGAAAATAAACTTATTAGTAAGTAAAATTTTTAGTAAAGGAAACGATAAACTGGACTCTGTTATAAACCCAACAAAGGGGGGCCTTAGATCCCGATTTCCCCCAAAAATCCATTTAATGAAAACTGGTTTGATATCAATCAAACTTTTTTGATGAGTTGTACATGAAAAAGAGTTTCATCTGACCCAAGTCTCAGCATCGTAGCATAAATAGGAAGGGAGAAAAAAATATCGAAGTAGGATTCAAAATTATTCCAAAATGGAAAAAAACGATTATCAAACACAAGTGTCAACTGAAATCATATCTATGACTCTTAGCTATCACAATAGCATATATTAAGAAAGTATTAAAATTAGTTTTATTAGAAAAAAATTAAGTTAAAAAATCATTTTTTTTTTTTCAAAAATTTTGTTTTTTTGTTTTTGACGATTTTGACGATTTGCATGAAACTTATACACCTGACTGCACATAAGCCTATCTGTAAGGGTGCTAATTTTGGAGAAAACTGGTTGATGTCAACCTCAGCCACAGATGGCAGCACCTTAAACTTTATTATTTTCTTATTTATTTTCAACTAACATAAACGTTAGAATAACTTTTGCATTTTTTATTCAATTTACATGAAACTTACACCTTGTATGTATCTAAACTCGTAACTTATGGTTTATTCATAAGTTGATTTATTGATTTTATAATAGTAATAAACATGACATATTTGCATAATTTTTGGGGGGAACTTTGAATATTTGTATTAGGAAAACTAAAGATGTTTTGGAAACTCCATAAGTTACGAACCTTTATTATATGCTAATGTGTCAGAAAAGTGTCATTGAAAGATTATATCCAAAAAATGTTTTTTATTCAAACTTGAAAATGTGTAAAATTCGTTGAAAAAAAAAATATATCTCCCTTTCTATTTACGCTGCAGTACTGAAACTTGGAACAATTGCAGCCCTTTCATATACAACTAGTGAAAAAATATTGGTTGACATTGAACAACTTTTCCAAAACCAATTTAATGCTTCCTAAGTGTGGAAAGAATTCATGTTTCAGCCTGTCGTTCCTCACGTCGTCACTCTGATTAGGAAGAATCTGGCAATATGGCTATTATAAATCATGATGAGGATTAATTCTACAAGTTAGTGTTTTTTGTAACTACTTGTGGTTAATACAAATGCTGTATAAAAATAAAAGAGATGTATGATGGTTGGATAATTTCTAACACGCTAACAGCAATGGTTGAAACAAAAGCAGTTGGACCAGACAATGTATCACTGTGGATACTAAAAGAGGCAGCGCAGGCCCTCAGCGTGACTCTAGCAAGGATCTATAATGAGTCACTTACGAAGGGAGAGTTGCCCAGTACTGGAAGAAGGCTTATGTGGTACCAATTTTCAAAGAGGAGATAGGGAAGAAGCACTTACCTACACACTAGTATTACTGACAATCTTCCTCTGTAAATTGTTTGAAAGAATAATCAGGTTAAGACTGGTTACTCATCAAAAGAACATTAGGTATGTAAACACCAACACTGGTTCAGAAATGATAAATCATGTCTAACAAACCTGGAATTCTATGATAAAGTAAAAATAATAAGGCAGGGCGGAGAAAGATGGTCAGACTGCATATTTCTTTACTGCCAAAACAGTCTTTCACACAGTACCACACAGGAGACTGCTATTTAAACTTGAGAGGCCGGCGGGAGTAAGCAGAAAAGCTTGAGTAAAGAAATACTTAACAGGCAGGAGCAAGAGAGTAACAGTCAGGGAAGTCTGAGAAGTCAAACTGGCGAGTAACGAGTGGAGTACTTCAAAGTTCGGTGCTAGGACCAGTTCTATTTGTAATATACGTGAAGATATGTCTACAGGAGTCGAGTCCTGTATGTCGATGTTCGCGGACGATGCGAAATTAATGAGACGAGTTGTGACAGACGAGGATTCTAGGATACTTCAAGAGAACTTGAACAAACTGCTGAAATAGTCAGAGGAATGGCTACGGGAGGTCATCACGAGCAAGTGTAAAGTTATGTAAATGGAACTAGGTGACAGGAGACCAAAGGGTCAGTACACGTTAAAGGGAAATGATCTTCCTGTGACGATTCGAGAAAAGGACCTACGAGTGGACATAACACCAAATTTAACTACAGAGGCATATATAAATTGGATAACGACAACAGCGTACTCTGCGTTACCATAGATAGAAAGTCGTTCAATAACCTAAATAAGGGGGGTTTCAGAGCGCTTTACACTGCCTACGTGAGGCCAGTCTTAGGGTATGCAGCTCCATCATCGAGCCCCAAGCTTAAGAAACTCATTAGGAAACTGGAAAAGGTTCAGAAATTTGTGACAAGGCTAGTCCCGGAGTTGCATGGGGTGGGATATGAAGAGCGAACGAAGGAACAGAACATGATGACGTTAGAAAAAAAGGAGGGAGCGGGAGATATGATAGCAACATACGAAAAATTCAAGGGGATTGACAGAGTGGAAATAGACGAAATGTTCACACGGAATACCAGCAGAACAAACGGACATTGGTGGAAGTTGGAAACTCAGATGAGTCACAGAGATGTTAAAAAGTTTTCTTTTAGCGTGAAAGTGGGGAAATGGAATGAGCTACAGGAGCACATTGTGGCAGCAAACACTATTCATAGCTTCAAAATAGGTTTGATAGAGAAGAAGGACAAGAGTCATTGCTTTAAATAACCGAAGACTTGAAAGGCGGGATCCAAGAACCAACGCTCGATCCTGCATGCACATATAAGTGAGTACAAATAGGTAAGTACACAGACACACAGAGTCAGACACTCAGATACACAGACACACTTAAACACACACACACACACACACAGACTTACGTAAAAATAAGGCAGACATTTGAAATGTCTGATCATGTTAGGCGAGTAATTTGTATTCAAGTGATGAATATCTTATACTCAACTAAGTGTTGAGATACGGGACTACGTGATATATGTCATTTGACAAACTAGTGATTCTTAAAACAAGCCAGTTTCCTACAAAGGTTGTTTAACCATCAAACCATTGCAGAAAATGTCGTCGTTTTGGGAGAAAGAATGTGGACCCTTTACTTTCCCCAGACCAATCCACGAGTCAACTCCAGAGTACAGACTCTTTATCAAGGATGAACTCCAGGGAGGAAGGCTATATGAACAATGAGCACCAGTTGCTATGAGCGATAGAGAGAGAGAGAGAGAGAGAGAGAGAGAGAGAGAGAGAGAGAGAGAGAGAGAGAGAGAGAGAGAGAGAGAGAGAGAGAGAGAGAGAGAGAGAGAGAGAGAGAGAGAGAGAGAGAGAGAGAGAGAGAGAGAGAGAGAGAGACAGAGAGACAGAGAGACAGAGAGACAGAGAGACAGAGAGACAGAGACAGAGAGAGAGAGAGAGAGAGAGAGAGAGAGAGAGAGAGAGAGAGAGAGAGAGAGAGAGAGAGAGAGAATGAGAGAGAAAGAGAGAGAGAGAGAGAGAGAGACCTGTCAATCACCGCCATCCCTAGATAACTTGTAATAACAAAGCCAACTGTTAGACTGTGGCGCACGGTGGTGCACGGTGGTGCAGCGGTGGTGCACGGTGGTGCAGCGGTGGTGCAGCGGTGGTGCATGGTGGTGCAGCGGTGGGAAGAGTCCCGGAACTTGAACGACAAACGTCGGTTTGGTGGACCAAGAAAAAGCTCTCCCAAAGACCAATTAATTCTTACGCTTACTACCGTCAAGTACATAGTCCGCCTCCTGCATCCTGTCTGTAGTAGGGGTCTAATTGCCCATAATTACGAAGATATTTATGATAGATATAAAATCTTTCTACGAAAATATTGTCATATCTACCAAGTATTTTCACAAATATATAAAAGAGTTTGTTTTGTTTTATCAATTATTTTCCGTGCATGTCCTGTTAATGCTTGAAATAATTCAGGGATAATGTTTAATTTTCCATATGAATTATTTCAATAATCATGGCAAATGTCTGAAATAACCAAAGATTATTTGGTCACATATTATCTTTAAATTCGACTAAACATGACTGAATGCGGTGATAGATGATTTTCAAGAAGATACTTTTTATCAACTTTCCAATCAATTGGACAATTGCAACATCTTATGTATGCAAACATTAAATTAGATTCCTAACCTGACTGAACGGAAGATATAAGTTTTTGTTATCATTTGTTCTAAATCCAACGTTTCTCAAATTTACATGTTATAAAAACTTTCACAGCTGAGTTCGTGATTTTATCTGATATTATAGATTGGTGATTTTTTCGTTAATAAATAACCAACATTATTAAAATTCTTAAATAAAACATTAATAGTAAACGGTTTTAAGGGATGAGATAACATTGTTATATTTTCTGTAAATTGAATTTTCACGTTTTTACATAAAAGCCACTCCCTTGCAGTATCATTTTATTACGTTCTTAATGCTCGGTTTAATGCATTATTAACTATATTTATTGAAAATTGGAGACTTATCTAAATCTAATAAATATATATATTTTTAATTCATTATCAGTAAACTGAGAAATACAAACATGGAGAACCCTATGGAACATGGAAGAGAAAACTGATTCTGTTGCTATGCGCTGTGTTATCAGTTCATCTGTGTTGAATTCAAGTCACATGCTAAGAGCATCTCATCTGAAAACGACAGTGATGTGTAGGTCGGCCTGTACTGACCTTTATTTCTCATGATCTGTACCCATTTCTTCCCACAATCCTTCCATAATGAATGGCTCTCTGCCTTGCTGCTACAATCCACATTGGATATCATTGTAGATGATACCAGTGATACGAAATTATGCACTGCTGAAGGCGCTTCTTGCATCACTGTAGAATGGAAAACAGGTGAAGAGGTGAGGTAAAGGCATTGCAGAAGATGCTTCAGACGTCGCTGTAGTGAGGGCTGGAGGTAATGAGGTGCGGTGAAGTAAGATAGCAGCTGCGATGTTAATACAGAGCAGTGCATGACTGGAGGTGATTAATGCTGGAAGCTTTTAGTCTGATGCAGGCGTAGACGATCTATTCTCTTCTGTTACTGCAGCAGGAGGACGTCCAATATGAGGTGATGGACTTGTGGATGTAATGAAATTCCGGACTGATCCATTGACCTTGCCTAGACAGTTTATCGTCCTTCCCCAACACAAGGAAAACACTCACTGCATTCTGCACCCGCAACCCGGGGGTTAACCTACAATGTTGACATGCTTGTTAAGTGCCTTCCAAATTCAAGTATATGTACATTACATACTCTTAGAGAAAAATACACTAATATAAATTCCATTCACTTGGGCTCTAGGAGGCTCGAACCGCAGACCCTGCGGGTATGAGCCGAAGCTCTATCAATCGAGCTATTGAGTAGTTTTATTAAGGATACAAACATGCGCATAAATAAACACGCACAAACACACACACACACATGCACACACTCAAATACACACACAAACTGCTAAATGTTACTGGATACAGAAGTATCGGAAGAACATGTCGAGAGTAGGTGGAGCCATGGCTGCATATACAAAGCAAATGCTGGCAGAGAGAAGGAAACGTAGGAAGCAGAGCGCGCAGCTCAACAGTCCTAGCGGGGAGAGGAAAACCCTCATCCAGCATCTCACTATTACCAGAGAGAGAACTGATATAGTATATCAAACACCTTCCACCATCAAGTAGTCCATAAATTATGCAATTGAGAATAATCTACACGATGTCATCATTCGTACTGACTCTAAATCTTCGCTCCAGGTATTGCTATCCAGCCAGCACAGAGATAATCAACAACTCATCACAGAAATCCTACACATAGAAAAAGAAGCACACAACATAGGGCTGTCAATCACCTTAAATTGGATACCAAGTCACAGTGGCATAGATGGTAATTAAAAGGCAGACTCACTGGCAAAAACTGTCACTGCTCTACCTGTTGTACAGGAAAAATACCTCCAAGATTTTCACAGATTAAGGAGCGAAAAACGAAAAACACTCCCAACTATCAAAAGTCGCCACAGAGTCAGAGTAACGGAAGGAAGATTCACTGCAATGTGCTACGAACAAGCTACTGGGTAATACTCTTCAAGCCTTGCAAAAAGATATCCAGAGACATTGCAGCAGCCATACACAGACTCAGACTTGGTTACAAGTACTGCTGGGAGGTAATAAACCCAATAGTTAAAGTGTGTCACATATGTGGAACAGAGTCAGAGGCATTGCATTACTTACTGAAATACATTGCATTACTTACTGAAATATGAAGCAACCCTGCGCATCAAATTCAACATTAATCCAACGAAAGCAGCTGCATTAGATGCAAAATCCAAAGCGACTACAATGAATAAAAAAACAGTTGAAAAATGGGACAAACTAGTGAACACAGCATCTAAATCGGCCACCAAGATAATGTTATTAAAACAAGACTAAAACCAGTGCACTAAAACAGAAGCGGAAAATAAACGGGAGAAAAAGAAGAAAACCCTCCTCCATTAAAACTCTGACCCATATATCACAGTAACAAGGTTATCGCGAATAACCGAACTCAATTACAGGCTCACTATAGCCCGTGCTACATGGACGTTTCCTTCTGAGCAGCTAAATCTAAAACAACACCACCACCATCCACCCCACAAAGCAAAAGTAGCGGAAGGAAGATCCACTTCGACGTGGTACGAACAAGCTACTGGGTACTCCTCATTCAAGCCTGGGAAAAAGATATCCAGAGAAATTGCAGTAGCCATACACAGACTTAGACTTGGCTACAAGTGCTGCTGGGAGGTAATAAACCCAACAGTTAAAGATTGTTATATCTGTGGAACAGATGCAGAGGCGCCGCTATTACACTACTTACTGGAATGTGAAGGAACTGAAGCCCTCTGCATCAAACTTAACATTCATCCAACAGGAGCAGCTGCAGTAAATGCAAAATCCACAGCGACTACTATGGTCAGAAAAGCAGTTAAGAATGGGACACACTCGTGAACACTGTGCATCTACATCCACCACCAAGACAATATTAATAATAACCAGTCTCCAGTCTAATAATTTACGTCTCCGTGGTGTAGTGGTAAGACACTCGCCTGGCGTTCCGCGAGCGCTTTGTCATGGGTTCGTATCCTGGCCGGGGAGGACTTACTGGGCGCAAATCCTTAACTGTAGCCTCTGTTTAACGCAACAGTAAAATGTGTACTTGGATGAAAAAACGATTTTTCGCGGCGGGGATCGTATTCCTGGGACCTGCTCGAAACGCTAGGCGTACTAGTGGTTGTACAAGAATGTAACAACTCTTGTATATATCTAAAAAAAAATTACTAAAGCCAGTGCACTAAAACAGAAACGGAAAACAAACGGTAGAATAAGAGGAAACCCAAACTTCATATAAAACTCTGGCCCAAATATCACAGTAACAAGGTTATCACGAATAACCGAACTCAATTTCGAGCTCACTATATGCTGTGCTACATGGATATTTTGTTTTGAGTAGCTAAATCTAAAACAATAACAACAACAACAATCCAGCAACCTTCCTCCCATATCCCTATGGATTGAGGAGGAGGCCCCAATCCCTATCCCAGAGACCCTCCCAATCCCCTGTTTCCCCCTCCCTTAGTCCCAAACACCCCCCCCCCCCCCCCTCTCACCTCCCCTCGTCATCCCATCCATGTAATACTAGGCAAGGATTTACCTCAGTTTGGTGCGTGTTGCCAGATATCAGTAAGCCTATAATTCCAGGCATCGACGCTCACACCCGCTCCAAAAAAAACGATATACTATTTTTATTCAAAACATTAAACTATTTTTTACTAACAGGCGAAATTATTTAAAGAATTATTTATTTATATTTTATGAAGATAAATTACCCGAAAATAATAGCTGAAACATTTAAGTCAGTGATTGCACCGAGTGTAATGAGGCGTAAAGAATTTAACACCAGACATTAGTGAGTATATACAGCAAAACATTGGTATATATACTTCTCAGTTTAACACATGATCATCAACACGGTTTAGTGTGTCATGCATTGAGTAAGGTTTAGTGCTAGTTATTCTGGTCATTACTTATATAAGTTAACAGCGTGAAAAACTTCACCATTATATATATATATATATATATATATATATATATATATATATATATATATATATATATATATATATATATATATATATATATATATATATATATATATATATATATATATATATATGTCGTACCTAGTAGCCAGAACTCACTTTTTGGCCTACTATTCAAGGCCCGATTTGCCTAATAAGCCAAGTTTTCCTGAATTAATATATTTTCTCAATTTTTTTTCTTATGAAATGATAAATCAACCCATTTCATTATGTATGAGGTCAATTTTTTTTTATTGGAGTTAAAATTAACGTAGATATATGACCGAACCTAACCAACCCTACCTAACCTAACCTAACCTATCTTTATAGGTTAGGTTTGGTTAGGTAGCCGAAAAAGTTAGGTTAGGTTAGGTTAGGTAGGTTAGGTAGTCGAAAAACAATTAATTCATGAAAACTTGGCTTATTAGGCAAATCGGGCCTTGCATAGTAGGCTGAGAAGTGCGTTCTGGCTACTAGGTACGACATATATATATATATATATATATATATATATATATATATATATATATATATATATATATATATATATATATATATATATGTCGTACCTAATAGCCAGAACGCACTTTTCAGCCTACTATTCAAGGCCAGATTTGCCTAATAAGCCAAGTTTTCATGAATTAATGTATTTTCGACTACCTAACCTACCTAACCTAACCTAACCTAACTTTTTCTGCTACCTAACCTAACCTAACCTATAAAGATAGGTTAGGTTAGGTTAGGTAGGGTTGGTTAGGTTCGGTCATATATCTACGCTAATTTTAACTTCAATAAAAGAAAATTGACCTCATACATAATGAAATGGGTAGCTTTATCATTTCATAAGAAAAAAAATAGAGAAAATATATTAATTCATGAAAACTTGGCTTATTAGGCAAATCGGGCCTTGCATAGTAGGCTGAAAAGTGCGTTCTGGCTATTAGGTACGACATATATATATATATATATATATATATATATATATATATATATATATATATATATATATATATATATGTCGTACCTAGTAGCCAGAACGCACTTCTCGGCCTACTATGCATGGCCCAATTTGCCTAATAAGGCAAGTTTTCCTGAATTAATATATTTTCTCTAATTTTTTTCTTATGAAATGATAAAGCTACCCATTTCATTATGTATGAGGTCAATTTTTTTTACTGGAGTTAAAATTAACGTAGATATATGACCGAACCTAACCAACCCTACCTAACCTAACCTAACCTATCTTTATAGGTTAGGTTAGGTTAGGTAGCCGAAAAAGTTAGGTTAGGTTAGGTTAGGTAGGTTAGGTTGCCGAAAAACAATTAATTCATGAAAACTCTGCTTATTAGGCAAATCGGGCCTTGCATAGTAGGCTGAGAAGTGCGTTCTGGCTACTAGGTACGACATATATATATATATATATATATATATATATATATATATATATATATATATATGTATATATATATATATATATATATATATATATATATATATATATATATGTCGTACCTAGTAGCCAGAACTCACTTCTCAGCCTACTATTCAAGGCCCGATTTGCCTAATAAGCCAAGTTTTCCTGAATTAATATATTTACTATAATTTTTTTCTTATGAAATGATAAAGCTACCCTTTTCACTATGTATGAGGTCAATTTTTTTTATTGGAGTTAAAATTAACGTAGATATATGACCGAACCTAACCAACCCTACCTAACCTAACCTAACCTATATATATAGGTAAGGTTAGGTTAGGTAGCCAAAAAAAGCTAGGTTAGGTTAGGTTAGGTAGGTTAGGTAGACGAAAAAACATTAATTCATGAAAACTTGGCTTATTAGGCAAATCGGGCCTTGCATAGTAGGCTGAGAAGTGAGTTCTGGCTACTAGGTACGACATATATATATATATATTTATAAATATATATATATATATATATATATATATATATATATATATATATAAATATATATATATATATATATATATATATATATATATATATATATATATATATATATATATATATATATATGTCGTACCTAGTAGCCAGAACTCACTTTTTGGCCTACTATTCAAGGCCCGATTTGCCTAATAAGCCAAGTTTTCCTGAATTAATATATTTTTTCTAATTTTTTTCTTATGAAATGATAAAGCTACCCATTTCATTATGTATGAGGTCAATTTTTTTTTATTGGAGTTAAAATTAACGTAGATATATGACCGAACCTAACCAACCCTACCTAACCTAACCTAACCTATCTTTATAGGTTAGGTTTGGTTAGGTAGCCGAAAAAGTTAGGTTAGGTTAGGTTAGGTAGGTTAGGTAGTCGAAAAACAATTAATTCATGAAAACTTGGCTTATTAGGCAAATCGGGCCTTGCAAAGTAGGCTGAGAAGTGCGTTCTGGCTCCTAGGTACGACATATATATATATATATATATATATATATATATATATATATATATATATATATATATATATTTAAACCTAGAAGGGGTACCACCTCTGGTGCAAGTGTAGGGACCCATAGCCTCGGAGAAGAAAATAAAGAGTACTCAGAGAAGACCTTTTGGATCCTCACTGAACTCTGATATTTTCTTCTCCTACCACCCCTATTCTTTTGGTATGTGTGAATATTTATCTAACTTTATTTGAAAATGTCATTGCACAAAAAAAGTTACAATATTGATTACATGCAGGGTACAAGGCTGCTTGTCACAAGTTGAACAGCTCCTCCAACTCCTCAGATGGCGGGCAAGAACCATGGATGCAGTGAGCATTTCCTCTCTGGATTACCACACTAAGGCGCTGAAAAAGGAAACTGGCAGCTCTAGGGTCTCTAGTTGTTTCGATTAGCTTAGACCCCAACTCCTTCAAAAAGCTAGCAGCACTTTTACCCCAGGCACCAAGTGTCTCTGAGGCAATGGGGACAAAATTGTGGTGATGCTCAAGGTCTCTGTATTTACGTGACTTGGCCGCTTCCCGGTGATTGGCAGCTCCTCCTGCTTGTGTAGAACTGAAGTCAACATAGGTATTGGCTAAACTTGAAACGCAAGTGTAGTCCCACACCAACTGTCTACCATTCTTCTAGGGGTTCACCGTGATTCCGTCTGGGCGACCGACAGGCTCATCAGAGTTGCGGGACATTAGGTAACGGGGCTCTCTCTCTGTTGGACAACCAGCTGTGGTAAGGCTTCTCTTAATAATGTCATTGACCTCGCCGTGTCTTGCATGCAATTCTCCTCTCCTTTGGCAGAGAAGGCCATGCCGTCCGTATCTGTCGGCCTCTGCCTCGCTGCAAATACACCTGTATTCGGTGTAGATTGGGGCAGCGAGGCGGAGAGCCACGGCAATTCAGAGGGCCTGCGGTGTGAGACGGGTGCCGGTTGCTGACATTGGGGTTGCTAATAGGAAATCACCTGCATGGGAAGCTGCTACAGCTCTAATTCGGGCAGTGTCATGTGGTGTTGTCGCAGCTTCTAGCAAAGTCGCAGCTTCTTGGTCGGCAATGGGGCGATCCCAGCTGGATTGCTTATGGGCTTCAGAAGGCGGTGGTTGGGGTGCTGGTCCTGCGAGAGAGACCCATTTGGTTGTGCAGTCTATGAAGCTGGGATCATGTACCCCTGCCTGTTGAACTAGATGCTCAGGTAGGATTTCCTTCACCAAGTTGTCAGACCCCACTGAAGAGGACAGGAACGCTGGTACAGCAATTTGTGTTGCTGTGCGCACGCCAAGGCCCCCGAGTCTGACAGGAAGGGAGGCCTGTTTCCACTGTGAGTCGCTGAGGGAAAGATTGTGGGCTTTTTCTAGTGTTGATTTCAGCAAGCTGTCGTACTCTTCTAATTTAATATTGTTGAAAGATGGCGAACATCTTAGAAAGTAGGTCAGCCTGGGAAGGGACAAGCATCTGGTGATGAGGTAAAGTGCATCATGAGCATCGATGTCTTCAATCCTCTCGTTCATCCTCTTCAGGTCATTGATCTTCTTATTAAGGACCCCGTCGATGGCATTCCTTCCAAGAGGAGCACCTAGGAGTGTGCTGTCCTCAGGGTATGTATGTATCCTAAGGGTGACGTATGAGTCACCAGGCTGTGACTCATACGTCAGGCTGCGAGCAGCCGCGTCCAACAGCCTGGTTGATCAGTCCAGCAACCAGGAGGCCTGGTCGACGACCGGGCCGCAGGGACACTAAGCCCCGGAAGCACCTCAAGGTAACCTCAAGGTAACCTCAAGGTAAGGTAAGGGTTGGTTGTATGAATGTCAGGCAAAACAACCTTTATTTGCTCTATTATGTGCTGGTTGGTGGAGATTATTTCGCACTTGGAAGGGTTCAGGGTGAGGCCTAGGCTTGCTCCTTGCTCCTGAATTATTCTTATGTCGTCCAAGAGTGAGGCTGGGGAGCCGGCTAGAATACCATTGTCCAAAAACCAAATGTTGAGCTCACTGGACAGGTTATCGGTGACTTCCTTGTTAACTAGGCAGAAAAAAAAGGAGCAAGGGGATCACCCTGTTGGACACCTTCTTGTGATTCAATTTCATGTTCCCAAAAAGCAGAGTTAGATTCTTGCTGTAGCATGAGTTTACAAACGGGTAGAGGGAAGGAAAAAGGCGATGAACTGCACTGAGTACTGCATCCCTTCTATCCAGATTGAAAGCATTTTTGAAGTCCAGCTTTATCAGGGCTTTTTCATCCGTAATGCTGGCAATGTAGGCTCTAGCTGCATGAGCCGCTGCCTCACACCCTTGGGGAATGCCAAACCCAGGCTGTTTTGGCTTCAGCATGTAGGCTGCTGCCTGACTAACTGCTCTAGCAGCAGCCTTAGCGACGAGACGCCGGAGTGAATTGCCCACAGCTATCGGTCTGATTCCTCCATCTTTTTTCCTCAGGGCACAGAGGGTAGCGCCAAAAAAGAGAGGCCGTATGGTCTCTGGTATGTTGCCAGCTAGACATGTGTTGGCGAATCTAGTTAGTTCCACCAGGAGGCCCTGTGCAATGTCTCCCAGTGCAGGGTTGAGCATTTGTTTGATGTGGTTGGGTCGTAGTCCTGTGAACCCACCTGCTGATCCTGGTGGGAAGGATAAAGCTGCTTTATGCACCATGGATTCGAGCACACACAGGGGTTCTGCTCTGGTGACACCGACTAAGGGAACACTGTCGTCACGAGGAGCTCTGGGGGGAGGGTGTTTTTCCCTCAGGGCTTGTGCTGTATGGGCATCCCTGGTGGCAACTGTGTCTTCACTGGTGATGACTCTGATCGCCCCTATTGTGTTGCCTTCTTCTATTTTCTTGCTGACTATTGCTCTGATTTTGGATACCTCGGTTCTGCTGTTGATACCTTTCCTACCGTGGGTGTTTTTGGCACGGGTGGGGAGGGGTGCCTGGTTGTCCTCTCTAGGAAAACTATTTATAGCCATAATGACCGACAAAGCTAGTGATTTGTCTCTCCTTGCCGGGACAGCTAGGCATATGTTTCCAAACAGGAGAAGGTTACGCCATGCTTGAATGGTTCCGGGGGAGTCATTGACCTTTTTCAAGAGGCTGGATAGTTTGGCTGCTGCCTGGGCCGGGCAGCTTTGAGGATGTGCTG